>NC_052165.1:96506681-96571681 GCF_902713615.1 Scyliorhinus canicula | reverse complement strand
ACTCTCTGTGTGGCAGCAGCTCTCTGTGTGGCAGCAGGCCGCTCTCTGTGTGACAGCCGCTCTCTGTGTGACAGCCGCTCTCTGTGTGGCAGCAGGCCGCTCTCTGTGTGGGAGCAGGCCGCTCTCTGTGTGGCAGCAGGCCGCTCTCTGTGTGACAGCCGCTCTCTGTGTGGCAGCAGGCCGCTCTCTGTGTGACAGCCGCTCTCTGTGTGGCAGCCGCTCTCTGTGTGGCAGCAGGCCGCTCTCTGTGTGGCAGCAGGCCGCTCTCTGTGTGGCAGCAGCTCTCTGTGTGGCAGCAGGCCGCTGTCTGTGAGGCAGCAGGCCGCTCTCTGTGTGGCAGCAGGCCGCTCTCTGTGTGGCAGCAGGCCGCTCTCTGTGTGGCAGCAGGCAGCTCTCTGTGTGGCAGCAGGCCGCTCTCTGTGTGGCAGCAGGCCGCTCTCTGTGAGGCAGCAGCTCTCTGTGTGGCAGCAGCTCTCTGTGAGGCAGCAGGCCGCTCTCTGTGTGGCAGCAGGCCGCTCTCTGTGTGGCAGCAGGCCGCTCTCTGTGTGGCAGCAGGCCGCTCTCTGTGTGGCAGCAGGCCGCTCTCTCTGTGTGGCAGCAGGCCGCTCTCTGTGTGGCAGCAGGCCGCTCTCTGTGTGGCAGCAGGCCGCTCTCTGTGTGGCAGCAGCTCTCTGTGTGGCAGCAGCTCTCTGTGTGGCAGCAGGCCGCTCTCTGTGTGGCAGCAGGCCGCTCTCTGTGTGGCAGCAGGCCGCTCTCTGTGTGGCAGCAGGCCGCTCTCTGTGTGGCAGCAGGCCGCTCTCTGTGTGGCAGCAGGCCGCTCTCTGTGGGGCAGCAGCTCTCTGTGTGGCAGCAGGCCACTCTCTGTGTGGCAGCAGGCCGCTCTCTGTGTGGCAGCAGGCCGCTCTCTGTGTGGCAGCAGCTCTCTGTGTGGCAGCAGGCCACTCTCTGTGTGGCAGCAGGCCGCTCTCTGTGTGGCAGCAGGCCGCTCTCTGTGTGGCAGCAGGCCGCTCTCTGTGTGGCAGCAGCTCTCTGTGTGGCAGCAGGCCGCTCTCTGTGTGGCAGCAGGCCGCTCTCTGTGAGGCAGCAGGCCGCTCTCTGTGTGGCAGCAGGCCGCTCTCTGTGTGGCAGCAGGCCGCTCTCTGTGTGGCAGCAGGCCGCTCTCTGTGTGGCAGCAGGCCGCTCTCTGTGTGGCAGCAGGCCGCTCTCTGTGTGGCAGCAGCTCTCTGTGTGGCAGCAGGCCGCTCTCTGTGTGGCAGCAGGCCGCTCTCTGTGAGGCAGCAGGCCGCTCTCTGTGTGGCAGCAGCTCTCTGTGTGGCAGCAGGCCGCTCTCTGTGAGGCAGCAGGCCGCTCTCTGTGTGGCAGCAGGCCGCTCTCTGTGTGGCAGCAGGCCGCTCTCTGTGTGGCAGCAGGCCGCTCTCTGTGTGGCAGCAGGCCGCTCTCTGTGTGGCAGCAGGCCGCTCTCTGTGTGGCAGCAGGCCGCTCTCTGTGTGGCAGCAGGCCGCTCTCTGTGTGGCAGCAGGCCGCTCTCTGTGTGGCAGCAGGCCGCTCTCTGTGTGGCAGCAGGCAGCTCTCTGTGAGGCAGCAGGCCGCTCTCTGTGAGGCAGCAGGCCGCTCTCTGTGTGGCAGCAGGCCGCTCTCTGTGAGGCAGCAGGCCGCTCTCTGTGAGGCAGCAGGCCGCTCTCTGTGTGGCAGCAGGCCGCTCTCTGTGTGGCAGCAGGCCGCTCTCTGTGTGGCAGCAGGCCGCTCTCTGTGTGGCAGCAGGCCGCTGTCTGTGTGGCAGCAGGCTGCTCTCTGTGTGGCAGCAGGCCGCTCTCTGTGTGGCAGCAGGCCGCTCTCTGTGTGGCAGCAGGCCGCTCTCTGTGTGGCAGCAGGCCGCTCTCTGTGTGGCAGCAGGCCGCTCTCTGTGCGGCAGCAGGCCGCTCTCTGTGTGGCAGCAGGCAGCTCTCTGTGAGGCAGCAGGCCGCTCTCTGTGAGGCAGCAGGCCGCTCTCTGTGTGGCAGCAGGCCGCTCTCTGTGAGGCAGCAGGCCGCTCTCTGTGTGGCAGCAGGCCGCTCTCTGTGTGGCAGCAGCTCTCTGTGTGGCAGCAGCTCTCTGTGTGGGAGCAGGCCGCTCTCTGTGTGGCAGCAGGCCGCTCTCTGTGTGGCAGCAGGCCGCTCTCTGTGAGGCAGCAGGCCGCTCTCTGTGTGGCAGCAGGCCGCTCTCTGTGTGGCAGCAGGCCGCTCTCTGTGTGGCAGCAGGCCGCTCTCTGTGTAGCAGCAGCTCTCTGTGTGGCAGCAGGCCGCTCTCTGTGGGGCAGCAGGCCGCTCTCTGTGTGGCAGCAGGCCGCTCTCTGTGTGGCAGCAGGCCGCTCTCTGTGTGGCAGCAGGCCGCTCTCTGTGTGGCAGCAGGCCGCTCTCTGTGTGGCAGCAGGCCGCTCTCTGTGTGGCAGCAGGCCGCTCTCTGTGTGGCAGCAGGCCGCTCTCTGTGTGGCAGCAGGCCGCTCTCTGTGTGGCAGCAGGCCGCTCTCTGTGTGGCAGCAGACCGCTCTCTGTGTGGCAGCAGCTCTCTGTGTGGCAGCAGGCCGCTCTCTGTGTGGCAGCAGGCCGCTCTCTGTGTGGCAGCAGGCCGTTCTCTGTGTGGCAGCAGGCCGCTCTCTGTGTGGCAGCAGGCCGCTCTCTGTGTGGCAGCAGGCCGCTCTCTGTGTGGCAGCAGGCCGCTCTCTGTGTGGCAGCAGGCCGCTCTCTGTGAGGCAGCAGGCCGCTCTCTGTGTGGCAGCAGGCCGCTCTCTGTGTGGCAGCAGGCCGCTCTCTGTGTGGCAGCAGGCCGCTCTCTGTGTGGCAGCAGGCCGCTCTCTGTGTGGCAGCAGGCCGCTCTCTGTGTGGCAGCAGGCCGCTCTCTGTGTGGCAGCAGGCCGCTCTCTGTGTGGCAGCAGGCCGCTCTCTGTGTGGCAGCAGGCCGCTCTCTGTGTGGCAGCAGGCCGCTCTCTGTGTGGCAGCAGGCCGCTCTCTGTGTGGCAGCAGGCCGCTCTCTGTGTGGCAGCAGGCCGCTCTCTGTGTGGCAGCAGGCCGCTCTCTGTGTGGCAGCAGCTCTCTGTGAGGCAGGAGGCCGCTCTCTGTGTGGCAGCAGGCCGCTCTCTGTGTGGCAGCAGCTCCTTGTGTGGCAGCAGGCAGCTCTCTGTGTGGCAGCAGGCCGCTCTCTGTGTGGCAGCAGCTGTCTGTGTGGCAGCAGGCCGCTCTCTGTGTGGCAGCAGGCCGCTCTCTGTGTGGCAGCAGGCCGCTCTCTGTGAGGCAGCAGGCAGCTCTCTGTGTGGCAGCAGGCCGCTCTCTGTGTGGCAGCAGGCAGCTCTCTGTGTGGCAGCAGGCCGCTCTCTGTGTGGCAGCAGGCAGCTCTCTGTGTGGCAGCAGGCCGCTCTCTGTGTGGCAGCAGGCCGCTCTCTGTGTGGCAGCAGGCCGCTCTCTGTGTGGCAGCAGGCAGCTCTCTGTGTGGCAGCAGGCCGCTCTCTGTGTGGCAGCAGCTGTCTGTGTGGCAACAGGCCGGTCTCTGTGTGGCAGCAGGCCGCTCTCTGTGTGGCAGGAGGCCGCTCTCTGTGTGGCAGCAGGCCGCTCTCTGTGTGGCAGCAGGCCGCTCTCTGTGTGGCAGCAGGCCGCTCTCTGTGTGGCAGCAGCTCTCTGTGTGGCAGCAGGCCGCTCTCTGTGCGGCAGCAGGCCGCTCTCTGTGTGGCAGCAGGCCGCTCTCTGTGAGGCAGCAGGCCGCTCTCTGTGTGGCAGCAGGCCGCTCTCTGTGTGGCAGCAGGCCGCTCTCTGTGTGGCAGCAGGCCGCTCTCTGTGTGGCAGCAGGCCGCTCTCTGTGTGGCAGCAGCTCTCTGTGTGGCAGCAGGCCGCTCTCTGTGTGGCAGCAGGCCGCTCTCTGTGTGGCAGCAGGCCGCTCTCTGTGTGACAGCAGGCCGCTCTCTGTGTGGCAGCAGGCCGCTCTCTGTGTGGCAGCAGGCCGCTCTCTGTGTGGCCGCTCTCTGTGTGGCAGCAGGCCGCTCTCTGTGTGGCCGCTCTCTGTATGGCAGCAGGCCGCTCTCTGTGTGGCCGCTCTCTGTGTGGCAGCAGGCCGCTCTCTGTGTGGCAGCAGGCCGCTCTCTGTGTGGCAGCAGCTCTCTGTGTGGCAGCAGGCCGCTCTCTGTGTGGCAGCAGGCCGCTCTCTGTGAGGCAGCAGGCCGCTCTCTGTGTGGCAGCAGGCCGCTTTTTGTGAGGCAGCAGGCCGCTCTCTGTGGAGCAGCAGGCCGCTCTCTGTGTGGCAGCAGGCCGCTCTCTGTGTGGCAGCAGGCCGCTCTCTGTGTGGCAGCAGGCCGCTCTCTGTGTGGCAGCAGGCCGCTCTCTGTGTGGCAGCAGGCCGCTCTCTGTGTGGCAGCAGGCCGCTCTCTGTGTGGCAGCAGGCCGCTCTCTGTATGGCAGCAGGCCGCTCTCTGTGTGGCAGCAGGCCGCTCTCTGTGTGGCAGCAGGCCGCTCTCTGTGTGGCAGCAGGCCGCTCTCTGTGTGGCAGCAGGCCGCTCTCTGTGTGGCAGCAGGCAGCTCTCTGTGAGGCAGCAGGCCGCTCTCTGTGTGGCAGCAGGCCGCTCTCTGTGTGGCAGCAGGCCGCTCTCTGTGTGGCAGCAGGCCGCTCTCTGTGTGGCAGCAGGCCACTCTCTGTGTGGCAGCCGCTCTCTGTGTGGCAGCAGGCCGCTCACTGTGTGGCAGCAGGCAGCTCTCTGTGTGGCAGCAGGCCGCTCTCTGTGTGGCAGCAGGCCGCTCACTGTGTGGCAGCAGGCAGCTCTCTGTGTGGCAGCAGGCCGCTCACTGTGTGGCAGCAGGCAGCTCTCTGTGTGGCAGCAGGCCGCTCTCTGTGTGGCAGCAGGCCGCTCTCTGTGTGTCAGCAGGCCGCTCTCTGTGTGGGAGCAGGCAGCTCTCTGTGTGGCAGCAGGCCTCTCTCTGTGAGGCAGCAGGCCGCTCTCTGTGTGGCAGCAGGCCGCTCTCTGTGTGGCAGCAGGCCGCTCTCTGTGTGGCAGCAGGCCGCTCTCTGTGTGGCAGCAGGCCGCTCTCTGTGTGGCAGCAGGCCGCTCTCTGTGTGGCAGCAGGCCGCTCTCTGTGAGGCAGCAGGCCGCTCTCTGTGTGGCAGCAGGCCGCTCTCTGTGAGGCAGCAGGCCGCTCTCTGTGTGGCAGCAGGCCGCTCTCTGTGTGGCAGCAGGCCGCTCTCTGTGAGGCAGCAGGCCGCTCTCTGTGGGGCAGCAGGCCGCTGTCTGTGTGGCAGCAGCTCTCTGTGTGGCAGCAGGCCGCTCTCTGTGTGGCAGCAGGCCGCTCTCTGTGTGGCAGCAGGCCGCTCTCTGTGCGGCAGCAGCTCTCTGTGTGGCAGCAGGCCGCTCTCTGTGTGGCAGCAGGCCGCTCTCTGTGTGGCAGCAGGCCGCTCTCTGTGTGGCAGCAGGCCGCTCTCTGTGTGGCAGCAGGCCGCTCTCTGTGTGGCAGCAGGCAGCTCTCCGTGAGGCAGCAGGCCGCTCTCTGTGTGGCAGCAGGCCGCTCTCTGTGTGGCAGCAGGCCGCTCTCTGTGTGGCAGCAGGCCGCTCTCTGTGAGGCAGCAGGCCGCTCTCTGTGTGGCAGCAGGCCGCTCTCTGTGTGGCAGCAGGCCGCTCTCTGTGAGGCAGCAGGCCGCTCTCTGTGTGGCAGCAGGCCGCTCTCTGTGAGGCAGCAGGCTGCTCTCTGTGTGGCAGCAGGCCGCTCTCTGTGTGGCAGCAGGCCGCTCTCTGTGTGGCAGCAGGCAGCTCTCTGTGAGGCAGCAGGCCGCTCTCTGTGTGGCAGCAGGCCGCTCTCTGTGTGGCAGCAGGCCGCTCTCTGTGAGGCAGGAGGCCGCTGTCTGTGTGGCAGCAGGCCGCTCTCTGTGTGGCAGCAGGCCGCTCTCTGTGTGGCAGCAGGCCGCTCTCTGTGTGGCAGCAGGCCGCTCTCTGTGTGCCAGCAGGCCGCTCTCTGTGTGGCAGTAGGCCGCTCTCTGTGTGGCAGCAGGCCGCTCTCTGTGTGGCAGCAGGCCGCTCTCTGTGTGGCAGCAGGCCGCTGTCTGTGTGGCAGCAGGCCGCTCTCTGTGAGGCAGGAGGCCGCTGTCTGTGTGGCAGCAGGCCGCTCTCTGTGAGGCAGCAGGCCGCTCTCTGTGTGGCAGCAGGCCGCTCTCTGTGTGGCAGCAGGCCGCTCTCTGTGTGGCAGCAGGCCGCTCTCTGTGTGGCAGCAGGCCGCTCTCTGTGTGGCAGCAGGCCGCTCTCTGTGTGGCAGCAGGCCGCTCTCTGTGAGGCAGCGGGCCGCTCTCTGTGTGGCAGCGGGCCGCTCTCTGTGGGTTTGTACCGCTCTCTGTCTGTTGGTGTCAGGCTGCAGTATAATCCTGCACTCACGAGTCGGGATGTCATATATGTTGGGCTGAAGCTGCTCAAATCCGAAGAACACATCCACGCCTGTGTCGGATTCGGTACTGGGGTGGCCATTTCTAATGATGAAATCTTCGTCTGAGTCGTAGACTTCTACGACCATATCATCACTTTGTGTCTGAGCTGGCATTGGGCTCGTGACGTCCAGAGAAGAAATAAAGGTCGGAGTTGTAGTATTCAAGGACTGAATCATCTCTTTGGGCGGTGCGAACTGTTTGTTGCAGGGTTCTACGGAGGTTACTTACAGCCGCTGGTTGAATGTCAGACATTGTGCTGTCGTTCCAGGTGAAAGAATCTTGTCTTGAGGCTTTAAACTTTTTTTTTTGTTTTGGGACATTTCCCCTTTAAGTGGGCGTGGTCCGGGGCCTCTGACGGCACAAAGCGTGTGACGTAGTGCGTAGGAAGCAATTGGGCATGCTCAGATAGCTGCTCCTTTACTTTGCGTATTTCTCTCAACTGCGCATGTGCAGTACCTTTACTAAGATGGCCGCTGATCAAAATTGTCGTTCTCTGCTCCGGGAACTCGGCCTCGTGGTGAACACTGGCACCTCTCTTACCGTTTTCTGTTGGTTTGATTGTGTTTTCCTCGCAGTATTTACCGAATTTGTCCAGGACTGCCTGGAAATCGCTCCTGTTTTGCCCTTTGGAGAACTTGAATGTTTTGAAGATTTCTTCTGCTCTGGCACCAGCAATGGTGAGCAGAAGCTCTGTCTTTTCAGCATCGGCCACGTCTTGTATGTCGGCTGCTACCAGAAAGATCTCAAACCTTTGCCTGAATGCACGCCAGTTTTCGCGGAGATTGCCGTAACACCTGAGCCGCTGTGGAACCGGAGTCTTGATCATCTTGCCTGGCTGTTGTTGCTGGTTGTCACTGTTTGCTGAGTTGTAACTATATGGATTGAAACAGTCACTCGCTGGTACCATGTCTTGTTCTGCTCTTGGCGTAACATAAGCTGCTTCCTTGATGTTCACTCTGACAAAGGAAGGTTCAGACTTGGGGATAGCTTTAACACATTTGTTACTATTAACGATTCTCCTACTGGGATTCAACTCTCCTGTTAATCCTTCTATAGCTACTCAGACTGACGAACCAGTCTGCTACAATCCACATGGTGGGTGTGATGTTGAATCAACCCTGTGTCTGTACTCACTGACTGTCTCCACTGGAAAGAGGAGGATCATGTGTGCTGTGTCCTTTATATATGGGTTGGTGTAATGCCCCCCTGTGGTATTGTCACCTCTGTGTGTATCGTGAATGCCCATTGGTTGTGTCCTATCTTACTGACCTATTGGTTGAGTGTCTGTGTGTCATGTCTCTGGTGCTCCCTCTAGTGTCTAGCTAGTCTACGTGTACTTACATTAACCCCTTGTGTATCTACAGTGATGCACATCACCACAATAGGCAGGCAGAGAGAGGAAGCAGGGGAGACCGAATAAGAGAGAGGGAGGCAGATTGAGAGACAGAGAGTGACAGACAGAGAGAGAAAGAGATACTGAAAGAAATATAGAGACAGGGAGGGAGATGCCAACTAAATTTAGCAGTAGGTCGGAAATTAAGCCTGCCTCCGAGGCTGTGTGCACGGGCCCAGTACAAAATGGGACAAGGTTGGCAGGGCTCACCCGAAATCACCAGGCCAGAAATGCAGCCTGGGAGTGTCCTGAGTGGCGTGCCTGGGTTTAGGACCAGAGAGCATCAGGTCAGGCTGACTCGACAACACTAGGCCATGAATGAAGCCTGCCTTCTGCTCTGAGAACACGGACAATTTCCAAATGGGATCGTGCTAACTCAACAACGCCGTGGGCTGGGAATATGGTCCAGGCACTTCCTGGGCTCTGACCGCGATGGTGGCTGTGAACTCACCCCGTCACTAAAGGAGTGCCATTCACCCAGCGGTAAACGCCAACTTGTTCCAGGTCAGTCAATCCAATCCAACGGTTGATCGAATCATGATGAGTTATAAAATTCTGGAGGAGCAAAATGCGGGTGGGAGGGGGGAGGGTGGGGGAGAGAAAAACAATCTCTCAGTGAAACCATCAGCAATGCAGAAATGCAGAGAGGGTCATTACACCACAGAAGGGTGCTATTCGGCCCATCAACAACCAGCCCCTGGAGTCTGAGACCTTCCATTCCTCCTCAAGCCCTGCTAGGAACAGCAGCCTCTCCACCCGACATTACTCACTCTGCACAGGGTCGAATCCCAAGATGACTATCATTGTGGGACGACCTTTTGTAGTCCGCTGTTAGATCCGTGTGAGGCTGCCTGTTGCACATTGGTGCAAGCCCTCACAAAGTAGTAAGGTCCCATGTGTGGAATAACTCTCCATATCTCTGTAACCTCCTCCAGCCCCTACAACCCTCCCTATCTCTGTAACCCCCTTCCAGCCCCTACAACCCTCCCTATCTCTGTAACCTCCTCCAGCCCCTACAACCCTCCCTATCTCTGTAACCCCCTTCCAGCCCCTACAACCCTCCCTATCTCTGTAACCTCCTCCAGCCCCTACAACCCTCCCTATCTCTGTAACCCCCTTCCAGCCCCTACAACCCTCCATATCTCTGTAATCTCCTCCAGCCCCTACAACCGTCCCTATCTCTGTAACCTCCTCCAGCCCCTACAACCCTCCCTATCTCTGTAACCCCCTTCCAGCCCCTACAACCCTCCCTATCTCTGTAACCTCCTCCAGCCCCTACAACCCTCCCTATCTCTGTAACCCCCTTCCAGCCCCTACAACCCTCCCTATCTCTGTAACCTCCTCCAGCCCCTACTACCCTCCCTATCTCTGTAACCTCCTCCAGTCCCTACAACCCTCCCTATCTCTGTAACCCCCTTCCAGCCCCTACAACCCTCCATATCTCTGTAACCTCCTCCAACCCCTACAACCCTCCATATCTCTGTAACCTCCTCCAGCCCCTACAACCCTCCCTATCTCTGTAACCTCCTCCAGCCCCTACAACCCTCCATATCTCTGTAACCTCCTCCAGTCCCTACAACCCTCCCTATCTCTGTAACCTCCTCCAGCCCCTACAACCCTCCCTATCTCTGTAACCTCCTCCAGCCCCTACAACCCTCCCTATCTCTGTAACCTCCTCCAGCCCCTACAACCCTCCCTATCTCTGTAACCTCCTCCAGCCCCTACAACCGTCCCTGTCTCTGTAACCTCCTCCAGTCCCTACAACCCTCCCTATCTCTGTAACCTCCTCCAGCCCCTACAACCCTCCCTCTCTGTAACCTCCTCCAGCCCCTACAACCCTCCCAATCAGTGGCGTGCAGAGGGGGGGGCCGACGGTGCGCTGGCCCCGGGCATCGATTGGATGGGGGCAGCAGCGTGAAGAGAACGGAGCACGCACCGCGGTCGGCCGGAGCGCGCCTGCGCGCCTGGTGAGCAAAAAGGGCGCGAAATCTCCCGAATCAACGGCAATCAATGCCACCATGGGTGAGTTTTATTTATTCTTTATCTTTATCTTTTGATCCATTTTTAAACTCTTCTCTGCACCCTCTCTATAGTTGTCAATTTACTAAACTGTCGTGCCCAGAATTTGACATTTGGGCCAGGGGCACCCATTTGGGACAGAACCAGTATTTTATGAAGATTCATCATGGCCTCTTAACTTTTGCCCTCTTACCCTTTATACTTAAAGCCCAGGGTCCTATAAATGGGAGATTCTCAGAGACAGGGGCAGCACGGTAGCATGGCGGTTAGCATAAATGCTTCACAGCTCCAGGGTCCCAGGTTCAATTCCCGGCTGGGTCACTGTCTGTGCGGAGTCTGCACGTCCTCCCCGTGTGTGCATGGGTTTCCTCCGGGTGCTCCGGTTTCCTCCCACAGTCCAAGGATGTGCGGGTTAGGTGGATTGGCCATGCTAAATTGCCCGTAGTGTCCTAAAAAAGTAAGGTTAAGGGGGGGGGATGTTGGGTTACTGGTATAGGGTGGATACGTGGGTTTGAGTAGGGTGATCATTGCTCGGCACAACATCGAGGGCTGAAGGGCCTGTTCTGTGCTGTACTGGTCTATGTTCTATGTTCTACTTGACTGCAAGCTGCTGGAGCTCGGATCTTGAACAGAGCTTTATATCTGGATTTGGGGACCCTTTATGCACTGGCATAGTGCACAAACAGGCCCCACATGACCAGGGTTTTGTGAAGAAGAAGGGATCTGGAAATGTGTCGACTGTGAAAATTATATTTGTGGAAATTGGGTGAAGTAATGCCGTTGTTTGATGAGACTTGGTGCTAAAGCTTTAGAGAAATGAAGATGGAATTTGATTTGAAGAAGTTCAATGTTTTGAAGGATATTGTGGCTGAAATGAATGCGATACGTGCTGAATGGGCTGACTGAGAAATGTGTGAGATATGTCTTTGTATCTGCTATGTGTAATTTATCGGTCATATTATTGCAATTTTCCTGTTAATTCATGTTTAATTTACGTTGATTTTGGTGTGATTGCTAATATAAAAGTGAAGTTTTGTATATTGGTCTTAGTTGGGTTGTTTGTAGTTTGTTTCCACAAGGGTCATAACAGTATTTCCATGACGTTGCTGCTCTTATCCTTCTCCATGGGGGTTGCAGAGGAGGGAGGCACAACTTTCGAGACATAACATCTCACCCATTGCTGCAAAGCAAAATGACTGAAGAAGAGAACAATATCCCTAGAATCCCAGCGCTAAGGGGAAATTGACTAATTCTTACAGCGCAATTTAACCTCAGGCAGCCGTCCTATACCTTAGAGATGACCTAGAGGCAGCTTGGGGCCTGTCGTGAAGGTGAGTGAGTGCCTTTAAATTTGCTTACCTTTCACCGGGAGCAGGGTTTGAGGGAATATCAGGTAAGCTCTTCCTTTCTTTTTCTTTTTCTTGTTTTTTTTAAATCTAGAGGTGATGTCAGGGAAGGCAGTACAATGCTCCTCCTGCAGAATGTTTGAGGTGAGGGACGCCGTCAGTGTCCCTGCTGATTTCATCTGTGGGAAGTGCACCCAACTCCAGCTCCTCAAAAACCGTGTTAGGGACCTGGAGCTTGAGCTGGATGAACTTCGGATCATTCGGGAGGCAGAGGGGGTCATAGATAGGAGCTTCAGGGAAGTAGTTACACCAAAGACTGGAGATAGATGGGTAACTGTAAGAGGGACTGGGAAGAAGCAGTCAGTGCAGGGACCCCCTGCGGTCGTTCCCCTGAGTAACAAGTATACCGTTTTGGATACTTGTGGGGGGGGGGGACTTACCAGGGGTAAGCCATGGGGTACGGGCCTCTGGCACGGAGTCTGTCCCTGTTGCTCAGAAGGGAAGGGGGCAAAGGAGTAGAACATTAGTAATTGGGGACTCAATAGTCAGGGGCACAGATAGGAGATTTTGTGAGAACGAGAGAGACTCACGTTTGGTATGTTGCCTCCCAGGTGCAAGGGTACGTGATGTCTCGGATCGTGTTTTCCGGGTCCTTAAGGGGGAGGGGGAGCAGCCCCAAGTCATAGTCCACATTGGCACTAACGACATAGGTAGGAAAGGGGACAAGGATGTCAGGCAGGCCTTTAGGGAGCTAGGATGGAAGCTCAGAGCGAGAACAAACAGAGTTGTTATCTCTAGGTTGTTGCCCGTGCCACGTGATAGTGAGATGAGGAATAGGGAGAGAGAGCAATTAAACACGTGGCTACAGGGATGATGCAGGCGGGAGGGATTCAGATTTCTGGATAACTGGGGCTCTTTCTGGGGAAGGTGGGACCTCTATAGACAGGATGGTCTACATCTGAACCTGAGGGGCACCAATATCCGGGGGGGGGAGATTTGTTAGTGCTCTTTGGGGGGGTTTAAACTAATTCAGCAGGGGCATGGGAACCTGGATTGTAGTTTTGGGGTACGGGAGATTGAGAGTATAGAGGTCAGGAGCACAGATTTGACTTCGCAGGAGGGTGCCAGTGTTCAGGTAGGTGGTTTGAAGTGTGTCTACTTCAAAGCCAGGAGTATACGAAATAAGGTAGGGGAACTGGCAGCATGGGTTGGTACCTGGGACTTTGATGTTGTGGCCATTTCAGAGACATGGATAGAGCAGTGACAGGAATGGTTGTTGCAGGTTCCGGGGATTAGGTGTTTTAGTAAGGTCAGAGAAGGGGGCAAAAGAGGGGGAGGTGTGGCGCTGCTTGTCAAGGACAGTATTACAGTGGCGGAAAGGATGCTAGATGGGGACTCTTCTTCCGAGGTAATATGGGCTGAGGTTAGAAACAGGAAAGGAGAGGTCACCCTGTTGGGAGTTTTCTATAGGCCACCTAATAGTTCTAGGGATGTAGAGGAAAGGATGGCGAAGATGATTCTGGAAAAGAGCGAAAGTAACAGGGTAGTTGTTATGGGAGACTTTAACTTTCCAAATATTGACTGGAAATGATATAGTTCGAGTACATTAGATGGGTCATTCTTTGTACAATGTGTGCAGGAGGGTTTCCTGACACAATATGTTGACAGGCCAACAAGAGGCGAGGCCACATTGGATTTGGTTTTGGGTAATGAACCAGGCCAGGTGTTAGATCTGGAGGTAGGTGAGCACTTTGGAAACAGTGACCACAATTCGGTGACCTTTACGTTAGTGATGGAAAGGGATAAGTATACCCCGCAGGGCAAGAGTTATAGCTGGGGGAAGGGCAATTATGATGCCATTAGACATGACTTAGGATGTGTAGGTTGGAGAAGTAGGCTGCAAGGGTTGGGCACACTGGATATGTGGAGCTTGTTCAAGGAACAGCTATTGCATGTTCTTGATAAGTACGTACCAGTCAGGCAGGGAGGAAGGGGTCGAGCGAGGGAACCGTAGTTTACCAAAGAAGTGGAATCTCTTGTTAAGAGGAAGAAGGAGGCCTATGTGAAGATGAGGCGTGAAGTTTCAGTTGGGGCGCTTGATAGTTACAAGGAAGCGAGGAAGGATCTAAAGAGAGAGCTAAGACGAGCAAGGAGGGGACATGAGAAGTCTTTGGCAGGTAGGATCAAGGAAAACCCAAAAGCTTTCTATAGGTATGTCAGGAATAAAAGAATGACTAGGGTAAGAGTAGGGCCAGTCAAGGACAGTGGTGGGAAGTTGTGTGTGGAGGCTGAGGAGATAAGCGAGATACTAAATGAATACTTTTCGTCAGTATTCACTCAGGAAAAAGATAATATTGTGGAGGAGAATGCTGAGACCCAGGCTATTAGAATAGATGGCATTGAGGTGCGTAGGGAAGAAGTGTTGGCAATTCTGGACAAGGTGAAAATAGATAAGTCCCCGGGGCCTGATGGGATTTATCCTAGGATTCTCTGGGAAGCCAGGGAAGAGATTGCTGAGCCTTTGGCTTTGATTTTTAGGTCATCATTGGCTACAGGAATAGTGCCAAAGGACTGGAGGATAGCAAATGTGGTCCCTTTGTTCAAGAAGGGGAGTAGAGATAACCCCGGTAACTATAGGCCAGTGAGCCTAACGTCTGTGGTGGGTAAAGTCTTGGAGAGGATTATAAAAGATACAATTTATAATCATCTAGATAGGAATAATATGATTAGGGATGGTCAGCATGGTTTTGTGAAGGGTAGGTCATGCCTTACAAACCTTATCGAGTTCTTTGAGAAGGTGACTGAACAGGTAGACGAGGGTAGAGCAGTTGATGTGGTGTATTGGATTTCAGTAAAGCGTTTGATAAGGTTCCCCACGGTCGGCTATTGCAGAAAATACAGAGGCTGGGGATTGAGGGTGATTTAGAGATGTGGATCAGAAATTGGCTAGTTGAAAGAAGACAGAGAGTGGTAATTGATGGGAAATGTTCAGAATGGAGTTCAGTTACGAGTGGCGTACCACAAGGATCTGTTCTGGGGCCGTTGCTGTTTGTCATTTTTATAAATGACCTAGAGGAGGGCGCAGAAGGATGGGTGAGTAAATTTGCAGACGACACTAAAGCCGGTGGAGTTGTAGACAGTGCGGAAGGATGTTGCAGGTTACAGAGGGACATAGATAAGCTGCAGAGCTGGGCTGAGAGGTGGCAAATGGAGTTTAATGTGGAGAAGTGTGAGGTGATTCACTTTGGAAAGAATAACAGGAATGCGGAATATTTGGCTAATGGTAAAATTCTTGGTAGTGTGGATGAGCAGAGGGATCTCGGTGTCCATGTACATAGATCCCTGAAAGTTGCCACCCAGGTTGATAGGGTTGTGAAGAAGGCCTATGGTGTGTTGGCCTTTATTGGTAGAGGGATTGAGTTCCGGAGCCATGAGGTCATGTTGCAGTTGTACAAAACTCTAGTACGGCCGCATTTGGAGTATTGCGCACAGTTCTGGTCGCCTCATTATAGGAAGGACGTGGAAGCTTTGGAACGGGTGCAGAGGAGATTTACCAGGATGTTGCCTGGTATGGAGGGAAAATCTTATGAGGAAAGGCTGATGGACTTGAGGTTGTTTTCGTTAGAGAGAAGAAGGTTAAGAGGTGACTTAATAGAGGCATACAAAATGATCAGAGGGTTAGATAGGGTGGACAGCGAGAGCCTTCTCCCGCGGATGGAGGTGGCTAGCACGAGGGGACATAGCCTTAAATTGAGGGGTAATAGATATAGGACAGAGGTCAGAGGTGGGTTTTTTACGCAGAGTGGTGAGGCCGTGGAATGCCCTACCTGCAACAGTAGTGAACTCGCCAACATTGAGGGCATTTAAAAATTTATTGGATGAGGGCATAGTGTAGGTTAGATGGCCTTTAGATTTTTTCCATGTCGGTGCAACATCGAGGGCCGAAGGGCCTGTACTGCGCTGTATCGTTCTATGTTCTAAAGATAAAGAGGTCAGTGAATAGCTCTAGAACGGGTGCAACTACGTTTTCTATAGGTTTTTTGGTGATATTTAATGAAATATTTACGTGGGGCTTTGGGGCATACAATCAAGATTTGCCCCGGGCATCACCAGACCTCTGCACGCCACTGCTCCCTATCTCTGTATCCTGCTCCAGCCCCTACAACCCTCCCTATCTCTGTAACCCCCTTCCAGCCCCTACACCCCTCCCTATCCCTGTATCCTGCTCCAGCCCCTACAACCCTCCCTATCTCTGTAACCTCCTCCAGTCCCGACAACCCTCCGTATCTCTGTGACCTCCTCCAGCCCCTACAACCCTCCCTATCTCTGTAACCTCCTCCAGCCCCTACAACCCTCCCTATCTCTGTAACCTCCTCCAGCCCCTACACCCCCTCCCTATCTCTGTAACCTCCTCCAGCCCCTACAGCCCTCCCTATCTCTGTAACCTCCTCCAGCCCCTACAACCCTCCCTATCTCTGTAACTTCCTCCAGCCCCTACAACCCTCCCTATCTCTGCAACCTCCTCCAGCCACTACAGCCCTCCCTATCTCTGTAACCTCCTCCAGCCCCTACAACCCTCCCTATCTCTGTAACCTCCTCCAGCCCCTACAACCCTCCCTATCTCTGTAACCTGCTCCAGTCCCTACAGCCCTCCCTATCTCTGTAACCTCCTCCAGCCCCTACAACCCTCCCTATCTCTGTAACCTCCTCCAGCCCCTACAACCCTCCCTATCTCTGCAACCTCCTCCAGCCACTACAGCCCTCCCTATCTCTGTAACCTCCTCCAGCCCCTACAACTCTCCCTATCTCTGTAACCTACTCCAGCCCCGACAACCTTCCCTCTCTCTGTAACCTCCTCCAGCCCCTACAATCCTCCCGATCTCTGTAACCTCATCCAGCCCCTACAATCCTCCCGATCTCTGTAACCTCATCCAGCCCCTACAATCCTCCCGATCTCTGTAACCTCATCCAGCCCCTACAATCCTCCCGATCTCTGTAACCTCATCCAGCCCCTACAATCCTCCCGATCTCTGTAACCTCATCCAGCCCCTACAATCCTCCCGATCTCTGTAACCTCATCCAGCCCCTACACCCCCTCCCTATCTCTGTAACCTCCACCAGCCCCTACAACCCTCCCTATCTCTGTAACCTCCTCCAGCCCCTACAACCCTCCCTATCTCTGTAACCTCCTCCAGCCCCTACACCCCCTCCCTATCTCTGTAACCTCCTCCAGCCCCTACAACCCTCCCTATCTCTGTAACCTCCTCCAGCCCCTACAACCCTCCCTATCTCTGTAACTTCCTCCAGCCCCTACAACCCTCCCTATCTCTGCAACCTCCTCCAGCCACTACAGCCCTCCCTATCTCTGTAACCTCCTCCAGCCCCTACAACCCTCCCTATCTCTGTAACCTCCTCCAGCCCCTACAACCCTCCCTATCTCTGTAACCTGCTCCAGTCCCTACAGCCCTCCCTATCTCTGCAACCTCCTCCAGCCACTACAGCCCTCCCTATCTCTGTAACCTCCTCCAGCCCCTACAACTCTCCCTATCTCTGTAACCTCCTCCAGCCCCGACAACCTTCCCTCTCTCTGTAACCTCCTCCAGCCCCTACAATCCTCCCGATCTCTGTAACCTCATCCAGCCCCTACAATCCTCCCGATCTCTGTAACCTCATCCAGCCCCTACAATCCTCCCGATCTCTGTAACCTCATCCAGCCCCTACAATCCTCCCGATCTCTGTAACCTCATCCAGCCCCTACAATCCTCCCGATCTCTGTAACCTCATCCAGCCCCTACAATCCTCCCGATCTCTGTAACCTCCTCCAGCCCTACACCCCCTCCCTATCTCTGTAACCTCCTCCAGCCCCTACAACCCTCCCTATCTCTGTAACCTCCTCCAGCCCCTACACCCTCTCCCTCTGTAGCCTCCTCCCTCCCCTACAACCCTCCCTATCTCTGCCACCTCCCGCATCCCCCATAACCCTCCATATCTCTGTAACCTTGTCCTGCCTCTGCAACACAATCAGACCCCTCCCACCCGGGTTATTCGCTTCTCCAACTTCTTCCATCGGGCAGGAGTTACAGAAGTCTGAGAACGCACACTAACCGATTTCAAAACAGCTTCCTCCCCGCTGTGACCAGACTCCTGAATGACCCTCTTGTGGACTGAACTGATCTCTCCACACACCTTCTCTACTGAAGATGTCCTTCCCCAAGGATGTTGGAGTGGTTGATCATAGAACCAAAGAATCCCTAAAGTGCAGAAGGAGGCCATTCGGCCCATCGAGTCTGCAAGACCACTTGGAAAGAGCACCCGACTCAAGCCCACACCTCCACCCTATCGCTGTAACCCAGTAACCCCACCTAACCTTTTTGGACACTGAGGGCAATTTATCATGGCCAATCCACCCAACCTACACATCTTTGGACTGTGGGAGGAAACCAGAGCACCCGGAGGAATCCCACGCAGACATGGGAGAACGTGCAGACTCCGCACACAGTCACCCGAGCTGTAATTGAACCCGGGTCCCTAGCGCTGTGAGGCAGCAGTGCTAGCCACTGTGCCACCGTGCCTCAAGGCTCTCTGGTGTTTCGAAGAACAAGGGGTGATCACAGAGACACCTATAATATTCTGATGGGGCTGGGCAGGGTGGCACAGAGATCGAGATCATGGACTCAGTCTCAGCATAATGTGAGAATCACGTAGAATCGGAGAAAAGGAGAAATTTCTTCATTCAAAATTCGGGATGACGGAGGATTGTGTTTCCTGCAACGTTCGATACATTTCTGGTGGGGATTGACTGATCCAGGACCATAATCACTGCAGTACCAGACCCTTCTACATTAATCAGTACCGTAATCACTGCAGTACCAGACCCTTCTACATTAATCAGTACCGTAATCACTGCAGTACCAGCCCTTCTACATTAATCAGTACCGTAATCACTGCAGTACGAGCCCCTTCTACATTAATCAGTACCGTAATCACTGCAGTACCAGACCCTTCTACATTAATCAGTACCGTAATCACTGCAGTACCAGACCCTTCTACATTAATCAGTACCGTAATCACTGCAGTACCAGACCCTTCTACATTAATCAGTACCGTAATCACTGCAGTACCAGACCCTTCTACATTAATCAGTACCGTAATCACTGCAGTACCAGACCCTTCTACATTAATCAGTACCGTAATCACTGCAGTACCAGACCCTTCTACATTAATCAGTACCGTAATCACTGCAGTACCAGCCCTTCTACATTAATCAGTACCGTAATCACTGCAGTACCAGACCCTTCTACATTAATCAGTACCGTAATCACTGCAGTACCAGACCCTTCTACATTAATCAGTACCGTAATCACTGCAGTACCAGACCCTTCTACATTAATCAGTACCGTAATCACTGCAGTACCAGACCCTTCTACATTAATCAGTACCGTAATCACTGCAGTACCAGACCCTTCTACATTAATCAGTACCGTAATCACTGCAGTACCAGACCCTTCTACATTAATCAGTACCGTAATCACTGCAGTACCAGACCCTTCTACATTAATCAGTACCGTAATCACTGCAGTACCAGCCTTCTACATTAATCAGTACCGTAATCACTGCAGTACCAGACCCTTCTACATTAATCAGTACCGTAATCACTGCAGTACCAGACCCTTCTACATTAATCAGTACCGTAATCACTGCAGTACCAGACCCTTCTACATTAATCAGTACCGTAATCACTGCAGTACCAGACCCTTCTACATTAATCAGTACCGTAATCACTGCAGTACCAGACCCTTCTACATTAATCAGTACCGTAATCACTGCAGTACCAGACCCTTCTACATTAATCAGTACCGTAATCACTGCAGTTACCAGACCCTTCTACATTAATCAGTACCGTAATCACTGCAGTACCAGACCCTTCTACATTAATCAGTACCGTAATCACTGCAGTATCAGACCCTTCTACATTAATCAGTACCGTAATCACTGCAGTATCAGACCCTTCTACATTAATCAGTACCGTAATCACTGCAGTATCAGACCCTTCTACATTAATCAGTACCGTAATCACTGCAGTACCAGACCCTTCTACATTAATCAGTACCGTAATCACTGCAGTACCAGACCCTTCTACATTAATCAGTACCGTAATCACTGCAGTACCAGCCCTTCTACATTAATCAGTACCGTAATCACTGCAGTACCAGACCCTTCTACATTAATCAGTACCGTAATCACTGCAGTACCAGCCCCTTCTACATTAATCAGTACCGTAATCACTGCAGTACCAGACCCTTCTACATTAATCAGTACCGTAATCACTGCAGTACCAGACCCTTCTACATTAATCAGTACCGTAATCACTGCAGTACCAGACCCTTCTACATTAATCAGTACCGTAATCACTGCAGTACCAGACCCTTCTACATTAATCAGTACCGTAATCACTGCAGTACCAGACCCTTCTACATTAATCAGTACCGTAATCACTGCAGTACCAGACCCTTCTACATTAATCAGTACCGTAATCACTGCAGTACCAGCCCTTCTACATTAATCAGTACCGTAATCACTGCAGTACCAGCCCTTCTACATTAATCAGTACCGTAATCACTGCAGTACCAGACCCTTCTACATTAATCAGTACCGTAATCACTGCAGTACCAGACCCTTCTACATTAATCAGTACCGTAATCACTGCAGTACCAGACCCTTCTACATTAATCAGTACCGTAATCACTGCAGTACCAGCCCTTCTACATTAATCAGTACCGTAATCACTGCAGTACCAGACCCTTCTACATTAATCAGTACCGTAATCACTGCAGTACCAGACCCTTCTACATTAATCAGTACCGTAATCACTGCAGTACCAGACCCTTCTACATTAATCAGTACCGTAATCACTGCAGTACCAGACCCTTCTACATTAATCAGTACCGTAATCACTGCAGTACCAGACCCTTCTACATTAATCAGTACCGTAATCACTGCAGTACCAGACCCTTCTACATTAATCAGTACCGTAATCACTGCAGTACCAGACCCTTCTACATTAATCAGTACCGTAATCACTGCAGTACCAGCCCTTCTACATTAATCAGTACCGTAATCACTGCAGTACCAGACCCTTCTACATTAATCAGTACCGTAATCACTGCAGTACAGACCCTTCTACATTAATCAGTACCGTAATCACTGCAGTACAGACCCTTCTACATTAATCAGTACCGTAATCACTGCAGTACCAGACCCTTCTACATTAATCAGTACCGTAATCACTGCAGTACCAGACCCTTCTACATTAATCAGTACCGTAATCACTGCAGTACCAGCCCTTCTACATTAATCAGTACCGTAATCACTGCAGTACCAGACCCTTCTACATTAATCAGTACCGTAATCACTGCAGTATCAGACCCTTCTACATTAATCAGTACCGTAATCACTGCAGTACCAGACCCTTCTACATTAATCAGTACCGTAATCACTGCAGTACAGACCCTTCTACATTAATCAGTACCGTAATCACTGCAGTACCAGACCCTTCTACATTAATCAGTACCGTAATCACTGCAGTACCAGACCCTTCTACATTAATCAGTACCGTAATCACTGCAGTACCAGACCCTTCTACATTAATCAGTACCGTAATCACTGCAGTACCAGACCCTTCTACATTAATCAGTACCGTAATCACTGCAGTACCAGACCCTTCTACATTAATCAGTACCGTAATCACTGCAGTACCAGACCCTTCTACATTAATCAGTACCGTAATCACTGCAGTACCAGCCCTTCTACATTAATCAGTACCGTAATCACTGCAGTACCAGACCCTTCTACATTAATCAGTACCGTAATCACTGCAGTACCAGACCCTTCTACATTAATCAGTACCGTAATCACTGCAGTACCAGACCCTTCTACATTAATCAGTACCGTAATCACTGCAGTACCAGCCCCTTCTACATTAATCAGTACCGTAATCACTGCAGTACCAGACCCTTCTACATTAATCAGTACCGTAATCACTGCAGTACCAGACCCTTCTACATTAATCAGTACCGTAATCACTGCAGTACCAGACCCTTCTACATTAATCAGTACCGTAATCACTGCAGTACCAGACCCTTCTACATTAATCAGTACCGTAATCACTGCAGTACCAGACCCTTCTACATTAATCAGTACCGTAATCACTGCAGTACCAGACCCTTCTACATTAATCAGTACCGTAATCACTGCAGTACCAGACCCTTCTACATTAATCAGTACCGTAATCACTGCAGTACCAGACCCTTCTACATTAATCAGTACCGTAATCACTGCAGTACCAGACCCTTCTACATTAATCAGTACCGTAATCACTGCAGTACCAGACCCTTCTACATTAATCAGTACCGTAATCACTGCAGTACCAGACCCTTCTACATTAATCAGTACCGTAATCACTGCAGTACCAGACCCTTCTACATTAATCAGTACCGTAATCACTGCAGTACCAGACCCTTCTACATTAATCAGTACCGTAATCACTGCAGTACCAGACCCTTCTACATTAATCAGTACCGTAATCACTGCAGTACCAGACCCTTCTACATTAATCAGTACCGTAATCACTGCAGTACCAGACCCTTCTACATTAATCAGTACCGTAATCACTGCAGTACCAGACCCTTCTACATTAATCAGTACCGTAATCACTGCAGTACCAGACCCTTCTACATTAATCAGTACCGTAATCACTGCAGTATCAGACCCTTCTACATTAATCAGTACCGTAATCACTGCAGTACCAGACCTTCTACATTAATCAGTACCGTAATCACTGCAGTACCAGACCCTTCTACATTAATCAGTACCGTAATCACTGCAGTACCAGACCCTTCTACATTAATCAGTACCGTAATCACTGCAGTACCAGACCCTTCTACATTAATCAGTACCGTAATCACTGCAGTACCAGACCCTTCTACATTAATCAGTACCGTAATCACTGCAGTACCAGACCCTTCTACATTAATCAGTACCGTAATCACTGCAGTACCAGACCCTTCTACATTAATCAGTACCGTAATCACTGCAGTACAAACCCTTCTACATTAATCAGTACCGTAATCACTGCAGTACCAGACCCTTCTACATTAATCAGTACGTAATCACTGCAGTACCAGACCCTTCTACATTAATCAGTACCGTAATCACTGCAGTACCAGACCCTTCTACATTAATCAGTACCGTAATCACTGCAGTACCAGACCCTTCTACATTAATCAGTACCGTAATCACTGCAGTACCAGACCCTTCTACATTAATCAGTACCGTAATCACTGCAGTACCAGACCCTTCTACATTAATCAGTACCGTAATCACTGCAGTACCAGACCCTTCTACATTAATCAGTACCGTAATCACTGCAGTACCAGACCCTTCTACATTAATCAGTACCGTAATCACTGCAGTACCAGACCCTTCTACATTAATCAGTACCGTAATCACTGCAGTACCAGACCCTTCTACATTAATCAGTACCGTAATCACTGCAGTACCAGACCCTTCTACATTAATCAGTACCGTAATCACTGCAGTACCAGACCCTTCTACATTAATCAGTACCGTAATCACTGCAGTACCAGACCCTTCTACATTAATCAGTACCGTAATCACTGCAGTACCAGACCCTTCTACATTAATCAGTACCGTAATCACTGCAGTACCAGACCCTTCTACATTAATCAGTACCGTAATCACTGCAGTACCAGACCCTTCTACATTAATCAGTACCGTAATCACTGCAGTACCAGACCCTTCTACATTAATCAGTACCGTAATCACTGCAGTACCAGACCCTTCTACATTAATCAGTACCGTAATCACTGCAGTACCAGACCCTTCTACATTAATCAGTACCGTAATCACTGCAGTACCAGACCCTTCTACATTAATCAGTACCGTAATCACTGCAGTACCAGACCCTTCTACATTAATCAGTACCGTAATCACTGCAGTACCAGACCCTTCTACATTAATCAGTACCGTAATCACTGCAGTACCAGACCCTTCTACATTAATCAGTACCGTAATCACTGCAGTACCAGACCCTTCTACATTAATCAGTACCGTAATCACTGCAGTACCAGCCCTTCTACATTAATCAGTACCGTAATCACTGCAGTACCAGCCCCTTCTACATTAATCAGTACCGTAATCACTGCAGTACCAGACCCTTCTACATTAATCAGTACCGTAATCACTGCAGTACCAGCCCTTCTACATTAATCAGTACCGTAATCACTGCAGTACCAGACCCTTCTACATTAATCAGTACCGTAATCACTGCAGTACCAGACCCTTCTACATTAATCAGTACCGTAATCACTGCAGTACCAGCCCTTCTACATTAATCAGTACCGTAATCACTGCAGTACCAGACCCTTCTACATTAATCAGTACCGTAATCACTGCAGTACCAGACCCTTCTACATTAATCAGTACCGTAATCACTGCAGTACCAGACCCTTCTACATTAATCAGTACCGTAATCACTGCAGTACCAGACCCTTCTACATTAATCAGTACCGTAATCACTGCAGTACCAGACCCTTCTACATTAATCAGTACCGTAATCACTGCAGTACCAGACCCTTCTACATTAATCAGTACCGTAATCACTGCAGTACCAGACCCTTCTACATTAATCAGTACCGTAATCACTGCAGTACCAGACCCTTCTACATTAATCAGTACCGTAATCACTGCAGTATCAGACCCTTCTACATTAATCAGTACCGTAATCACTGCAGTACCAGACCCTTCTACATTAATCAGTACCGTAATCACTGCAGTACCAGACCCTTCTACATTAATCAGTACCGTAATCACTGCAGTACCAGCCCTTCTACATTAATCAGTACCGTAATCACTGCAGTACCAGACCCTTCTACATTAATCAGTACCGTAATCACTGCAGTACCAGCCCTTCTACATTAATCAGTACCGTAATCACTGCAGTACCAGACCCTTCTACATTAATCAGTACCGTAATCACTGCAGTACCAGACCCTTCTACATTAATCAGTACCGTAATCACTGCAGTACCAGACCCTTCTACATTAATCAGTACCGTAATCACTGCAGTACCAGACCCTTCTACATTAATCAGTACCGTAATCACTGCAGTACCAGACCCTTCTACATTAATCAGTACCGTAATCACTGCAGTACCAGACCCTTCTACATTAATCAGTACCGTAATCACTGCAGTACCAGACCCTTCTACATTAATCAGTACCGTAATCACTGCAGTACCAGACCCTTCTACATTAATCAGTACCGTAATCACTGCAGTACCAGACCCTTCTACATTAATCAGTACCGTAATCACTGCAGTACCAGACCCTTCTACATTAATCAGTACCGTAATCACTGCAGTACCAGACCCTTCTACATTAATCAGTACCGTAATCACTGCAGTACCAGACCCTTCTACATTAATCAGTACCGTAATCACTGCAGTACCAGACCCTTCTACATTAATCAGTACCGTAATCACTGCAGTACCAGACCCTTCTACATTAATCAGTACCGTAATCACTGCAGTACCAGCCCTTCTACATTAATCAGTACCGTAATCACTGCAGTACCAGACCCTTCTACATTAATCAGTACCGTAATCACTGCAGTACCAGACCCTTCTACATTAATCAGTACCGTAATCACTGCAGTACCAGACCCTTCTACATTAATCAGTACCGTAATCACTGCAGTACCAGACCCTTCTACATTAATCAGTACCGTAATCACTGCAGTACCAGACCCTTCTACATTAATCAGTACCGTAATCACTGCAGTACCAGACCCTTCTACATTAATCAGTACCGTAATCACTGCAGTACCAGCCCCTTCTACATTAATCAGTACCGTAATCACTGCAGTACCAGACCCTTCTACATTAATCAGTACCGTAATCACTGCAGTACCAGACCCTTCTACATTAATCAGTACCGTAATCACTGCAGTACCAGACCCTTCTACATTAATCAGTACCGTAATCACTGCAGTACCAGACCCTTCTACATTAATCAGTACCGTAATCACTGCAGTACCAGCCCTTCTACATTAATCAGTACCGTAATCACTGCAGTACCAGACCCTTCTACATTAATCAGTACCGTAATCACTGCAGTACCAGACCCTTCTACATTAATCAGTACCGTAATCACTGCAGTACCAGACCCTTCTACATTAATCAGTACCGTAATCACTGCAGTACCAGACCCTTCTACATTAATCAGTACCGTAATCACTGCAGTACCAGCCCCTTCTACATTAATCAGTACCGTAATCACTGCAGTACCAGACCCTTCTACATTAATCAGTACCGTAATCACTGCAGTACCAGACCCTTCTACATTAATCAGTACCGTAATCACTGCAGTACCAGACCCTTCTACATTAATCAGTACCGTAATCACTGCAGTACCAGACCCTTCTACATTAATCAGTACCGTAATCACTGCAGTACCAGACCCTTCTACATTAATCAGTACCGTAATCACTGCAGTACCAGACCCTTCTACATTAATCAGTACCGTAATCACTGCAGTACCAGACCCTTCTACATTAATCAGTACCGTAATCACTGCAGTACCAGACCCTTCTACATTAATCAGTACCGTAATCACTGCAGTACCAGACCCTTCTACATTAATCAGTACCGTAATCACTGCAGTACCAGACCCTTCTACATTAATCAGTACCGTAATCACTGCAGTACCAGACCCTTCTACATTAATCAGTACCGTAATCACTGCAGTACCAGACCCTTCTACATTAATCAGTACCGTAATCACTGCAGTACCAGACCCTTCTACATTAATCAGTACCGTAATCACTGCAGTACCAGACCCTTCTACATTAATCAGTACCGTAATCACTGCAGTACCAGACCCTTCTACATTAATCAGTACCGTAATCACTGCAGTACCAGACCCTTCTACATTAATCAGTACCGTAATCACTGCAGTACCAGACCCTTCTACATTAATCAGTACCGTAATCACTGCAGTACCAGACCCTTCTACATTAATCAGTACCGTAATCACTGCAGTACCAGACCCTTCTACATTAATCAGTACCGTAATCACTGCAGTACCAGACCCTTCTACATTAATCAGTACCGTAATCACTGCAGTACCAGACCCTTCTACATTAATCAGTACCGTAATCACTGCAGTACCAGACCCTTCTACATTAATCAGTACCGTAATCACTGCAGTACCAGACCCTTCTACATTAATCAGTACCGTAATCACTGCAGTACCAGACCCTTCTACATTAATCAGTACCGTAATCACTGCAGTACCAGACCCTTCTACATTAATCAGTACCGTAATCACTGCAGTATCAGACCCTTCTACATTAATCAGTACCGTAATCACTGCAGTACCAGACCCTTCTACATTAATCAGTACCGTAATCACTGCAGTACCAGACCCTTCTACATTAATCAGTACCGTAATCACTGCAGTACCAGACCCTTCTACATTAATCAGTACCGTAATCACTGCAGTACCAGACCCTTCTACATTAATCAGTACCGTAATCACTGCAGTATCCAGCCCTTCTACATTAATCAGTACCGTAATCACTGCAGTACCAGCCCCTTCTACATTAATCAGTACCGTAATCACTGCAGTACCAGCCCTTCTACATTAATCAGTACCGTAATCACTGCAGTACCAGACCCTTCTACATTAATCAGTACCGTAATCACTGCAGTACCAGACCCTTCTACATTAATCCAGTACCGTAATCACTGCAGTACCAGACCCTTCTACATTAATCAGTACCGTAATCACTGCAGTATCAGACCCTTCTACATTAATCAGTACCGTAATCACTGCAGTACCAGACCCTTCTACATTAATCAGTACCGTAATCACTGCAGTACCAGACCCTTCTACATTAATCAGTACCGTAATCACTGCAGTACCAGCCCCTTCTACATTAATCAGTACCGTAATCACTGCAGTACCAGACCCTTCTACATTAATCAGTACCGTAATCACTGCAGTACCAGACCCTTCTACATTAATCAGTACCGTAATCACTGCAGTACCAGACCCTTCTACATTAATCAGTACCGTAATCACTGCAGTACCAGACCCTTCTACATTAATCAGTACCGTAATCACTGCAGTATCAGCTCCTTCTACATTAATCAGTACCGTAATCACTGCAGTACCAGACCCTTCTACATTAATCAGTACCGTAATCACTGCAGTACCAGACCCTTCTACATTAATCAGTACCGTAATCACTGCAGTACCAGACCCTTCTACATTAATCAGTACCGTAATCACTGCAGTACCAGACCCTTCTACATTAATCAGTACCGTAATCACTGCAGTACCAGACCCTTCTACATTAATCAGTACCGTAATCACTGCAGTACCAGACCCTTCTACATTAATCAGTACCGTAATCACTGCAGTACCAGACCCTTCTACATTAATCAGTACCGTAATCACTGCAGTACCAGACCCTTCTACATTAATCAGTACCGTAATCACTGCAGTACCAGACCCTTCTACATTAATCAGTACCGTAATCACTGCAGTACAGACCCTTCTACATTAATCAGTACCGTAATCACTGCAGTACCAGACCCTTCTACATTAATCAGTACCGTAATCACTGCAGTATCAGACCCTTCTACATTAATCAGTACCGTAATCACTGCAGTACCAGACCCTTCTACATTAATCAGTACCGTAATCACTGCAGTACCAGACCCTTCTACATTAATCAGTACCGTAATCACTGCAGTACCAGACCCTTCTACATTAATCAGTACCGTAATCACTACAGTACCAGCCCCTTCTACATTAATCAGTACCGTAATCACTACAGTACCTGACCCTTCTACATTAATCAGTAACGTAATCACTGCAGTACCTGACCCTTCTACATTAATCAGTACCGTAATCACTACAGTACCAGACCCTTCTACATTAATCAGTACCGTAATCACTGCAGTACCAGACCCTTCTACATTAATCAGTACCATAATCACTGCAGTATCAGACCCTTCTACATTAATCCAGTACCGTAATCACTGCAGTACCAGACCCTTCTACATTAATCAGTACCATAATCACTGCAGTATCAGACCCTTCTACATTAATCAGTACCGTAATCACTGCAGTACCAGACCCTTCTACATTAATCAGTACCATAATCACTGCAGTATCAGACCCTTCTACATTAATCAGTACCGTAATCACTGCAGTATCAGACCCTTACACATTAATCTAGTACCATAATCACTGCAGTATCAGACCCTTCTACATTAATCCAGTACCGTAATCACTGCAGTATCAGACCCTTACACATTAGTCCAGTACCGTAAACACTGCAGTATCAGGCCCTTACACATTAATCAGTACCGTAATCACTGCAGTATCAGACCCTTCTACATTAATCCAGTACCGTAAACACTGCAGTACCAGACCCTTCTACATTAATCCAGTACCGTAATCACTGCAGTATCAGACCCTTCTACATTAATCCAGTACCGTAAACACTGCAGTACCAGACCCTCTACATTAATCAGTACCGTAATCACTGCAGTATCAGACCCTTACACATTAATCCAGTACCGTAATCACTGCAGTATCAGACCCTTAGACATGAATCCAGTCCCGTAATCACTGCAGTATCAGACCCTTCTACATTAATCCAGTACCGTAAACACTGCAGTATCAGTCGTTTCCTCATAAATGCAGTCCGATAATAACTGAAGTGGGGGAGGGAGGCCTTTGATCAGCCTCTCGAGATGGATCAGATGCAGAGGGCACAGAGGAGGAGGAGGATGCAGGTGCTGGAGTCGCCGAGGGTGATTGTGGTACAGTTGCACCTTTTCTTGGACAAGGAGAAGATTTTGCTTTGGTGAGGCAGACCAGGAGGTAGACCTGGGAGGGAGATGAGCTGAGGGTCTACCAAGCCAGGGTACGGAGCTGGCGAAGCAGACAGCCGATTCAACCGGGGAAAAGCTGCCCTCTTCAAGAAGGGAGTGAAGTCTGGGGTTTTCTACCCTGCCCGCGTGTGGGTGACTTATAGTAAGAATTTTATTTTGACTCGTAGGTGGAGGTGATGGACTGTATGAGGGACCATGGACTGTATGAGGGACCATGGACTGTATGAAGGACCATGGAATGTATGAGGGACCATGGACTGTATGAGGCACCATGGACTGTATGAGGCACCATGGACTGTGACCATGGACTGTATAGAACATAGAACATAGAACAGTACAGCACAGAACAGGCCCTTCGGCCCTCAATGTTGTGCCGAGCCATGATCACCCTACTCAAACCCACGTATCCACCCTATACCCGTAGCCCAACAACCCCCCCCTAACCTTACTTTTATTAGGACACTACGGGCAATTTAGCATGGCCAATCCACCTAACCCGCACATCTTTGGACTGTGGGAGGAAACCGGAGCACCCGGAGGAAACCCACGCACACAGGGGGAGGACGTGCAGACTCCACACAGACAGTGACCCAGCTGGGAATCGAACCTGGGACCCTGGAGCTGTGAAGCATTTATGCTAACCACCATGCTACCCTGCTGCCCTATGAGGGACCATGGACTGTATGAGGGACCATGGACTGTATGAAGGACCATGGACTGTATGAGAGACCATGGACTGTGACCATGGACTGTATGAGGGACCATGGACTGTATGAGGGACCATGGACTGTGACCATGGACTGTATGAGGGACCATAGACTGTATGAGAGACCATGGACTGTATGAGGGACCATGGACTGTATGAGAGACCATGGACTGTATGAGAGACCATGGACTGTGACCATGGACTGTATGAGAGACCATGGACTGTATGAGAGACCATGGACTGTATGAGGGACCATGGACTGTATGAGGGACCATAGACTGTATGAGAGACCATGGACTGTGACCATGGACTGTATGAGGGACCATGGACTGTATGAGGGACCATGGACTGTGACCATGGACTGTATGAGGGACCATAGACTGTATGAGAGACCATGGACTGTGACCATGGACTGTATGAGGGACCATGGACTGTATGAGGGACCGTGGACTGTATGAGGGACCGTGGACTGTATGAGGGACCATGGACTGTATGAGGGACCATGGACTGTATGAGAGACCATGGACTGCATGAGGGACCATGGACTGTGACCATGGACTGTATGAGGGACCATGGACTGTGACCATGGACTGTATGAGGGACCATGGACTGTATGAAGGACCATGGACTGTATGAGAGACCATGGACTGTGACCATGGACTGTATGAGGGACCATGGACTGTGACCATGGACTGTATGAGGGACCATGGACTGTATGAGAGACCATGGACTGTGACTATGGACTGTATGAGGGACCATGGACTGTATGAGAGACCATGGACTGTATGAGGGACCATGGACTGTGACCATGGACTGTATGAGGGACCATGGACTGTATGAGAGACCATGGACTGTGACCATGGACTGTATGAGAGACCATGGACTGTATGAGGGACCATGGACTGTATGAGAGACCATGGACTGTGACCATGGACTGTATGAGGGACCATGGACTGTATGAGGGACCATGGACTGTGACCATGGCCTGTATGAGAGACCATGGACTGTCTGAGAGACCATGGACTGTGACCATGGACTGTATGAGAGACCATGGACTGTGACCATGGACTGTATGAGAGACCATGGACTGTATGAGGGACCATGGACTGTGACCATGGACTGTCTGAGAGACCATGGACTGTGACCATGGACTGTGACCATGGACTGTATGAGAGACCATGGACTGTATGAGAGACCATGGACTGTATGAGGGACCATGGACTGTATGAGGGACCATGGACTGTATGAGAGACCATGGACTGTCTGAGAGACCATGGACTGTGACCATGGACTGTATGAGGGACCATGGACTGTATGAGAGACCATGGACTGTATGAGGGACCATGGACTGTATGAGGGACCATGGACTGTATGAGGGACCATAGACTGTATGAGGGACCATGGACTGTATGAGGGACCATGGACTATATGAGAGACTGTGGACTGTATGAGGGACCATGGACTGTATGAGGGACCATGGACTGTATGAGGGACCATGGACTGTATGAGAGACCATGGACTGTATGAGGGACCATGGACTGTATGAGGGACCATGGACTGTATGAGGGACCATGGACTGTGACCATGGACTGTATGAGGGACCATGGACTGTGACCATGGACTGTATGAGGGACCATGGACTGTGACCATGGACTGTATGAAGGACCATGGACTGTATGAGGGACCATGGACTGTATGAGAGACCATGGACTGTGACCATGGACTGTATGAGGGACCATGGACTGTGACCATGGACTGTATGAGAGACCATGGACTGTATGAGGGACCATGGACTGTGACCATGGACTGTATGAGGGACCATGGACTGTATGAGAGACCATGGACTGTATGAGGGACCATGGACTGTATGAGGGACCATGGACTGTATGAGGGACCATGGACTGTATGAGAGACCATGGACTGTGACCATGGACTGTATGAGGGACCATGGACTGTATGAGAGACCATGGACTGTGACCATGGACTGTATGAGAGACCATGGACTGTATGAGGGACCATGGACTGTGACCATGGCCTGTATGAGAGACCATGGACTGTCTGAGAGACCATGGACTGTGACCATGGACTGTATGAGAGACCATGGACTGTATGAGGGACCATGGACTGTGACCATGGACTGTCTGAGAGACCATGGACTGTGACCATGGACTGTGACCATGGACTGTATGAGGGACCATGGACTGTCTGAGAGACCATGGACTGTGACCATGGACTGTCTGAGAGACCATGGACTGTGACCATGGACTGTGACCATGGACTGTATGAGAGACCATGGACTGTCTGAGAGACCATGGACTGTGACCATGGACTGTATGAGGGACCATGGACTGTATGAGAGACCATGGACTGTATGAGGGACCATGGACTGTATGAGGGACCATGGACTGTATGAGGGACCATGGACTGTATGAGAGACTGTGGACTGTATGAGGGACCATGGACTGTATGAGAGACTGTGGACTGTATGAGGGACCATGGACTGTATGAGAGACCATGGACTGTATGAGGGACCATGGACTGTATGAGGGACCATGGACTGTATGAGGGACCATGGACTGTGACCATGGACTGTATGAGGGACCATGGACTGTGACCATTGACTGAGGGACCATGGACTGTATGAAGGACCATGGACTGTATGAGGGACCATGGACTGTATGAGGGACCATGGACTGTATGAGGGACCATGGACTGTGACCATTGACTGAGGGACCATGGACTGTATGAAGGACCATGGACTGTATGAGGGACCATGGACTGTATGAGGGACCATGGACTGTATGAGAGACCATGGACTGTATGAGGGACCATGGACTGTATGAGAGACCATGGACTGTATGAGGGACCATGGACTGTGACCATGGACTGTATGAGGGACCATGGACTGTATGAGGGACCATGGACTGTGACCATGGACTGTATGAGGGACCATGGACTGTATGAGGGACCATGGACTGTGACCATGGACTGTATGAGAGACCATGGACTGTATGAGAGACCATGGACTGTGACCATGGACTGTATGAGAGACCATGGACTGTATGAGGGACCATGGACTGTATGAGGGACCATGGACTGTATGAGGGACCATGGACTGTATGAGGGACCATGGACTGTATGAGAGACCATGGACTGTATGAGGGACCATAGACTGTATGAGGGACCATGGACTGTATGAGGGACCATGGACTGTATGAGGGACCATGGACTGTATGAGAGACCATGGACTGTATGAGGGACCATAGACTGTATGAGAGACCATGGACTGTGACCATGGACTGTATGAGAGACCATGGACTGTGACCATGGACTGTATGAGGGACCATGGACTGTATGAGGGACCATGGACTGTGACCATGGACTGTATGAGAGACCATGGACTGTATGAGAGACCATGGACTGTGACCATGGACTGTATGAGGGACCATGGACTGTATGAGGGACCATGGACTGTATGAGGGACCATAGACTGTATGAGGGACCATGGACTGTATGAGGGACCATGGACTGTGACCATGGACTGTATGAGGGACCATGGACTGTATGAGGGACCATGGACTGTATGAGAGACCATGGACTGTATGAGGGACCATGGACTGTATGAGGGACCATGGACTGTGACCATGGACTGTATGAGGGACCATGGACTGTATGAGGGACCATGGACTGTGACCATGGACTGTGACCATGGACTGTATGAGGGACCATGGACTGTATGAGGGACCATGGACTGTGACCATGGACTGTGACCATGGACTGTATGAGGGACCATGGACTGTGACCATGGACTGTATGAGAGACCATGGACTGTATGAGGGACCATGGACTGTGACCATGGACTGTATGAGGGACCATGGACTGTATGAGGGACCATGGACTGTATGAGGGACCATGGACTGTATGAGGGACCATGGACTGTGACCATGGACTGTATGAGGGACCATGGACTGTATGAGGGACCATGGACTGTATGAGGGACCATGGACTGTATGAGAGACCATGGACTGTATGAGGGACCATGGACTGTGACCATGGACTGTATGAGAGACCATGGACTGTATGAGGGACCATGGACTGTATGAGGGACCATGGACTGTATGAGGGACCATGGACTGTATGAGAGACCATGGACTGTGACCATGGACTGTATGAGGGACCATGGACTGTATGAGGGACCATGGACTGTATGAGGGACCATGGACTGTATGAGGGACCATGGACTGTATGAGAGACCATGGACTGTGACCATGGACTGTATGAGGGACCATGGACTGTATGAGGGACCATGGACTGTATGAGGGACCATGGACTGTGACCATGGACTGTATGAGGGACCATGGACTGTATGAGGGACCATGGACTGTATGAGAGACCATGGACTGTGACCATGGACTGTATGAGAGACCATGGACTGTGACCATGGACTGTATGAGAGACCATGGACTGTATGAGGGACCATGGACTGTATGAGAGACCATGGACTGTATGAGGGACCATGGACTGTATGAGAGACCATGGACTGTATGAGGGACCATGGACTGTATGAGAGACCATGGACTGTATGAGGGACCATGGACTGTGACCATGGACTGTATGAGAGACCATGGACTGTATGAGGGACCATGGACTGTGACCATGGACTGTATGAGGGACCATGGACTGTATGAGGGACCATGGACTGTGACCATGGACTGTATGAGAGACCATGGACTGTATGAGAGACCATGGACTGTGACCATGGACTGTATGAGGGACCATGGACTGTATGAGGGACCATGGACTGTGACCATGGACTGTATGAGGGACCATGGACTGTATGAGAGACCATAGACTGTGACCATGGACTGTATGAGAGACCATGGACTGTATGAGAGACCATGGACTGTGACCATGGACTGTATGAGGGACCATGGACTGTATGAGGGACCATGGACTGTGACCATGGACTGTATGAGGGACCATGGACTGTATGAGGGACCATGGACTGTATGAAGGACCATGGACTGTATGAGAGACCATGGACTGTATGAGGGACCATGGACTGTGACCATGGACTGTATGAGGGACCATGGACTGTATGAGGGACCATGGACTGTATGAGAGACCATGGACTGTATGAGGGACCATGGACTGTGACCATGGACTGTATGAGAGACCATGGACTGTATGAGAGACCATGGACTGTATGAGGGACCATGGACTGTGACCATGGACTGTATGAGGGACCATGGACTGTATGAGGGACCATGGACTGTATGAGAGACCATGGACTGTATGAGGGACCATGGACTGTATGAGGGACCATGGACTGTGACCATGGACTGTATGAGGGACCATGGACTGTATGAGGACCATGGACTGTATGAGGGACCATGGACTGTGACCATGGACTGTATGAGGGACCATGGACTGTATGAGGGACCATGGACTGTATGAGGGACCATGGACTGTATGAGGACCATGGACTGTGACCATGGACTGTATGAGGGACCATGGACTGTGACCATGGACTGTATGAGAGACCATGGACTGTATGAGGGACCATGGACTGTGACCATGGACTGTATGAGAGACCTTGGACTGTATGAGGGACCATGGACTGTATGAGGGACCATGGACGGGGGGGTGTCCTTGAGGACACTGAACTTTAGAGAGGAGCTTCGTGTTTGTGGTAAATGTCTGCGGTATTTTTCACCGTATTTCGTAGTTGAACCCGGTACCTGATTCCTGTCGGGAGGGAAGTCACGTAGCTCCTGTTGTACCCACGCAGCACCGACCGGCGACTCCTAGCCGGTGTGTCCCGAGGGTCTTGGCAGCTTGACCACCGCGATCGTGTTCAACGGAAGAGGGGCGATGCTGAGTGTGTTATTTTCTTTGTTAGTGGCTGGGGGGAGGGGTGTGTGGATTGGTGGAGGACGGGGAGATGACTGACCTTGGGCGGGGGCCACCATGCTCACCGGGTGGGCTAGCTAACGGAGGTGAAGTGGGGGGTTGCAGGAGGAAGGTGTGTGTGTGTGCGGGGGGATGGGGTTGGCTCTTTGTTTGGAGGAAGGGGAGGAGTGGTCGGTTGCTGATGTGGCAGTTGGGAAGGGAGCAATGGCGGTGGGCAGGGGCTGGTCCAGGAAGGGGTATGGCTAATTGGCAGGAGTGGGGGGGGTGGGTGGCTGATCACGTGGAATGTGCGAAGGTTGAAAGGGCTGGTTAAATGGTCGCTTTGTTCACACACCCGAGGAGTCTGACGTGATGGGGGTGGGGGGGGGGGGGGGGGGGGGGACGATGATGGTTGAGCGGGCCGGTGTTTGACTTGGGGCTGGATATGAAGACGAGGGGTTGGCGGTGTTGATCAACAAGAGGGTGGCGTTTGAGGTGGCGACTATTGCGACCCACCCTGGGTGGTTCGTGGGAAGCTGGCGGGGATGTCAGTAGTCCTGGTCAATGTGCAAGCCCCGAATTGGGATGATGTGGATTTCATGAGTTGGGTGTTGGGGACGATTCCGGATTTAGGCATCGGCTGAACATGGGGGAAGGGATTTCAATCCGGTCCGGAATCCGAGCCTGGATCGGTCAAGCCCAAAGTCGTTCAGGAGGTCGACAGTGGCTGTGAAGCTGAGGGGTTCGTGGAGTGCTGCGGGGAAGGGGGGGGGGGGGGGGGGGGGGGATTTGGGAGACTGAGGGCGAGGAGTTTTCAAACTTCTCCCATGTGCTCTGGGTGTATTCCTGGAGCGGTTTTTTTCCTCATGGACAAGACGCTGCCGGCCGACTCGGAGTACCGAGCCCTGACCACACACCGCACTGGGGTGGGTTTGCAGGTAGCTCAGGGGGAGGCCTAACGGCCGCAGTGGAGGTTAGATGTGGGCCTGTTGGTGGGTGAGGGGGGTGTGGGAGTGGGTGACGGCTGCCATCAGCGTTATGTGGGGAATAATATGGGGAAGGTCACAGCCATCACGTTGTGGGAGGCACTCAGGGCAGTCGTTAGGGGGGCGTTTATTTCAATTCGGGCGCATAGGGAGAGGGTGGGGGGGGGGGGGGGGGAAGAGAGGGCACGGCTCGTTGGCACCTTGAGGGTGAATCACAGATATTCGGTGACGCCAGATGAAGGGTTGTTGAAGGAGAGGCAGAGGCTTCACACGGAGTTTGGGTTCGTGTCTCAGGGGGGAGGCAGCGGGGCCATGTAGAGGGCCAGAGGGGCATTGTATGAATACAGCGAGGAGGCAAGTAGGATGCTGGCTGATCAGTTGAGGAAGCAGGCAGCGGTAAGGGAGATTGGCAGAGTGAGGGATGAGGGGGGGGTAAAGTGATGATGGATCTAGAGAGGGTGAATGGGGTATTTGAGGCCTTTTATAGGATGCGTTGCAAATCGGAGGGGGGAAGAGAGGATGAGGCAGTTCCTGGATGGGTTGGAGTTTCCTAAGATGGAGGAGGGGCGGGTGCAGGCTCCAATTGGGTTGCGGGCGGTTATGGGTGGCATGGGGGCGATGCAGGCAGAGAAGGCACCAGGTCTGGGCGGGTTCCCAGTGGAGTTTAATGAGAAGTTTGGGGTGGAGCTGGGGCCTCTGCTGGAAAGGACATTTAATGAGGCGCGAGAGAAGGGGGAACACGCCCCTACTTTGCCGCAGGCTTCTATCTCCCTGATTCTTAGAAAGGATAAGGACCCGGGTTGTGCCACCCGATATCGTTGTTGAATGTTGATGCCAAGTTATTGGCAAAGGTGCTTGAATGGGGGGGGGGGGGGGAAGAGAGAGAAGGTTGAGGTGGTGGTGGACGCAGAGAAGGCTTTTGATCGGGCGAAGTGGACATATTTGTTCGAGGTGTTGGGGAGGTTCGGGTTCGGGCAGGGGATGTGTGGATTGGGTCTGGTTGCTGTTTAAAGAGCCAGTGTCGAGAGTGGGGACAAGCCAAGTGAGTTCCGGGCACTTTGGGTTGCCTTATGGGATGAGATGAGGGGGTGTTTTCACTCCCTGCTGATTTTCACCTTGGCGATAGAGTCACTGGCAATGGCATCCAGGGCATCGAGAGATTGGCGGGGGATTGAGCAAAGCCGGTCGAGGGTTTCATTGTGCATAGATGATCTGCTATTATATATTTTGGACCTGTTGGGCTGCATTGGATCATGGGGATTTTGGTGGAATTTGGCTGGTTTGTGTGATATAAATTGATTATGGGAAAGAGTGAGGTGTTCACGATTAATGCACGCGGGCATTGATGTTGGGCGAGCTTCCGGTTGGAGCGGGCGAGCTTTAGAGACCTGGTAACCAGGTGGCACGGAGCTAGGCCCAATTGCATCGGATGTGTTTGGCTCGATTAGAGGAGGGGATGAAGGCGGATTTTAGGAGGTGGGATGTTTTGCCATCGACTGGACGAATGCAGACGGTTAAAATGACGGTGCGGCCTAGGTTTCTGTTCGTCCTTTGGAACCTCCCCAACTTTGTCCCGAAGTCGGTTTTCAGAAAAGTGTGAAGGGTTGACCCGGAGGCCGAAACCAATCATCGATTTCATCAAGGAGGGTTGAGGGGTGAGTGAGAGGGGGGGTGGGGATTTCGGGGTGGGTAAGGGTGGTTAAAAAGGGGAAGGCGGGAGGTGATTGGGGGTGGGGGGGGTGTCAGAAAGGTTGGAGGGTTGGGGTTTTTGGGTGGGTTGATGTGATGGTCAATTGTTCCACTTTGATTGTTCTTTTGATATTTCGTGTATTTATACTTGGTTGAAAAGCTTTGAATAAAAATAAATACATTTAGAATCTGGGACCCTGGAGCTGCGAGGCAACAGTGCTAACCACTGTGCTACCGTGCTGCCCTGGGTCAGGGGTCGGGGGTCAGGTGGGTGTGCCAAAGGGAGTGGGAGGAGCAGTCTAGGAGACAGGATGTCCACCCTACCTGTAGCGTGAGGCTGTTAATGATGGCAAGCACGGCATTCGCCTGGGTACAGGAACTGTTGGCACCGTACCAGTCCATGATGTCGGAAGAGAAGAAGAAACAATGTCCGCCGTGTATAGACCAGCCCTCAGGGCAGATGAAGTTGTACTGATCTGCAATCAAGAAACGGGCAAGCGGGAATCACCGAGTCGGAGGACAATGCAGCCAAAAAATAAACACAATAACAGCTCGCACATTAACCAGCAACAGATTGAACCCATGTACGTGAGGAGGTTCTGGAAACTCTTAGATAAAGAGGTTGGTTCAGGAGCGTCTTAAAAGGAGAGAGGTGGAGTGAAGGGAGAGATGGAGAGAGAGAGAGACAGAACGAGGCATGGATTCTCCGTTTCGGAGACTACATTCTTCCGCCGGCAACTGATCCCTGCTGACGTTGGGAGCAACGGCCAAGAACGGTTCTCGATCCTTGGCCATGCAAATTAATGATTGGCGGGGAACCTGTCCCCCTCAGGTGATGCCCTGCTATCAGGCCTCCATTTTGAGCGGGCGGCCCGATCCCAGCAGCCATCAGCAAGTCCCCCCTGCCCCCCACAAAGATGATGCTGATCACCCCCCCCCCCACCACGCTGAAAGCAAGGGCACCCCCAACCCATCATTTCTTCCCCCCCCCCCCAAAACGGAAATAACAGTTCGCCCCCACCACACATGATGGTGAACTGAGCCGCCACGCCCCGCTGACCCTACACCCTCCTAAACAGGCCACCCCATGTGTCATATTCCCCAATTAGAGAGCCTCAACAGAGACCCCCACCATCCACCCCAGTCTGGGAGCTGAGATGCAGACCAGGAAGCCAAGTAAAAAAATCATTGCATTTTTAATTCCCCTTCCCCAACATCTGCGTCTCAGACGTGTTGAAAGCAAAAGCTGCCACAGGTGTCCACTCTTCTTAGACAGGCTCAACCACATCCAAATCCTTCAAATCCCCTCAGACCCTTTGATATGTGAGGTTTCTATTCACTTTAAAGATGAATAGCTTTTAGTAGGCTGTAATTGATGGTAGCCATGATATGGAGGTGGACTCGGGTGGGGCTCAGTACGAAGCATCACAACATCAGGTTAAAGTCCAACAGGTTTATTTGAAATCATTCGAAGCTTTCGGAGCGCTGCTCCTTCCTCAGGTGAAGTGGAGGCAGGATCACAACCACGGCATTTACCGGAGAGACAGAATTGAAGGTAATTACAGATTGGAATGTGAAGCATGGTTAGAATGTGAGTCTTTACAGGTCAACAAATCTTCACAGGGACAGACAGTGTGAGTGGAGTGAGTGATAATCACAGGGAATCGAGGCATCAATTGTCTCAAGTCAGGACAGTTGGTAGGATCCTGCAGACCCGGGCAGTATGGTAGGGGTTACATGTAATCTGACATGAACCCTCCCACGGCAATCTCTGCAGGACATGCCGGGTTATCCAAATGGATACTATCATCACACGTGAGAACCCACCAGGTACGCGGTACATACTCACGTGACTCGGCCAACGTTGTCGAACTCACACGTTGCAGGAAAGGATGTCCCAAGGCGTGGTAATCGGCGGGACCATGCAGACGTTACCACAACGGATTAAAGGGCATCGTGTAACAAACGCCAGGCAGGAACGTTCCCTACCAGTGGGGGAACACTTCAGCGGCCAAGGGCATTCAGCCTTCGATCTTTGGGTAAACGTTCCCCAAGGCAGCTTTCAAGACACACGGCTGTGATTGTGAATCTGCCTCCACTTCACTTGATGAAGGAGCCGCTCTCCGAAAGCTTGTGATTTCAAATAACCTGCTGCATTTTCACCCGGTCTTGTGATGCTTCTTACTAGGCTGTAACTAGCAGCCAGGTGTCTGGATTGTTTATTTTAATTTCCCTTCATGCTTGAATGCATCTCAAGCCCCCTGCTGTGAACAAAACCACAATTTGTAGAAATATCTAACTCTAATTAAAAATCCTGACCACATCAAAAGGAGTTAAGTGCTTTCACTTCATCTTTTTCTCAGCAGCAGCAGTGGACAGGTTTAGGGAGGGACTTCCAGAGCTTAAGACTCCACCCACCCCACCCCCGACCCCCACCCAGGCACCTGATGGCACAAGAGCCAGTGGTGGCGTGATGGAAACGATGGAGGCTTGAGAGGCCGGAATTGGAGGAGGACAGATGCCTTGGAGGTTGTGGGAGGTTACAGAGTTAGGGAGGGTTGTAGGGTCTGGAGGAGGTTCCAGAGATAAGGAGGGTCGTTGGGGCTGGAGAAGGTGACAGAGATACAGAGGGTTCTACGAGCGGGGGAGAGGTCACAGGGAAATGTAGGGGTTGCGAAGGCCATAGATGGATTTGAAAACAAAGATGAGAATTTTAAAATGGAGATGTTGTCAGATTGGGATCCAGTGCAGGCTCAGCGAGAATAAGGATGGTGATGGGGTGAACAGGGATGTGCTGCGAGCTAGGACACAGCTGAGGTTTACAGAGGGTGGATTGTGGGAGAGCAGTAGGGGGCACATCGGCATCGAATCCCAAGGGGGCTGAGGCCACGGACGAGGGATCCAGCAGCCAAGGAGCTGGGACACCAATGCAGGTGATTCTCTGGCTGCAATTCGGTGGATGAGAATGGAACCAGGTGAGCCAGCTGACAACACTGGAGCGAGGCTGGAGGGGGATGGTGCGGCCGACCCTATCACAGGCCACCAGCGGTTCGGCAAGGACAAGGAGAGAGCATTCAACCTCGTCACCATCGCACGGGATGTCATTTGGGACTCTGACTGGAACTCGCACGGGACTATGTCAAGGGGCGGAAACCTGAGAAAAGGTTTGAACGCAAAGGGATTTTTTTTGGGAGCGAGAGAGAGAGAGAGAGAGAGCCAGGGAGCAGCTTGGGAACAGGTAAGTGATGGATAATCTGAAATTCTGAGTGATCCGACTTGGGGGGGGGGGGGGGGGGGGCTGAAACGTGATGTCACAGGAAAGCTGTGACCTGATTGGCTGATCAGGAATCGGCACTAAATTTAAAAGTTAAACATTGTTAAACTAATTAAACATAAGTAATTAATTACTTAATCATAATTTAGAGGGGTATCTAAGCCAGAGATCGGAGAGTACTGTATTTAGCTTTCACATTTATAGTAGAAATCTAGTGCCAGGAAACATGTAGTTAACAGTAACTTTTTAAAAAAATGTTTTAAATTTAATTTACTAATTAATTGAAGCAATGTCAATTAGAGGGGTGCAGTGCCCTGACTGTGAGATGTGGCAGGTCCGGGAGGCTTCCAACGTCCCGGAGGGCTTCATCTGCAGAACGTGCACCCAACTGGGGCTCCTCATTGACCGCATGGTTCGGTTGGAGCAGCACTTAGGAGCATGCAGGTGGCGGAAAGCGTCATAGATAGCAGTTATAGAGATGTGGTCACGCCCAAGGTGCAGGCAGAGAAATGGGTGACCACCAGAAGGGACAGACAGTCAGTGCAGGAATCCCCTGTGGTTGTCCCTCTCTCGAACAGGTATACCCCTTTGAATACTGTCGGGGGGGATAGCCTACTAGGGGAAAACAGCCGCAGCCAGAGCAATGGCACCACGGCTGGCTCTGATGTTCAGAAGGGAGGGTCAAAGCGCAGAACAGCAATAGTCATAGGGGACTCTATAGTCAGGGGCACAGATAGGCGCTTCTGTGGACATGAACGAGACTCCAGGATGGTGTGTTGCCTCCCTGGTGCCAGGATGTCTCAGAACGGGTAGCGGGCATCCTGAAGGGGGAGGGCAAACAGGCAGAGGGCGTTGTACATATTGGTACTAACAGCATAGACAGGAAGGGGCATGAGGTCCTGCAGCAGGAGTTCAGGGAGCTAGGCAGAAAGTGAAAAGACAGGACCTCTGGGGTTATAATCTCGGGATTACACCCTGTGCCATGTGCCAGTGAAGCTAGAAATAGGAAGGCAGAGCAGCTAAACACGTGGCTAAACAGCTGGTGTAGGATGGAGGGTTTTAGTTATCTGGACCACTGGGAGCTCTCCTTGGGCAGGTGTGACCTGTATAAGAAGGACGGGTTGCATCTAAACTGGAGAGGCATAAATATCCTGGCCCAGATATTGCTTGGCACTCGTCAGGCCGAGCCTGGATGTTGCCCAGATCCCGTCGCACAGTCCAGGCCCATCCACCATAACATGTGACATTGAACAATCAAAACTCTCTCACTTACTGAAAATCAACGAGCCCAACAGTCTGCGGATCTCTGGCGCTGTTCGGTGAAGTTGAGCGGACTTTTCCTTGATTGCCAGGAGCATACTGTAGGTTTCATCTAATTGGCTGACGATTGCCTTCAGGTCGATGTAGCCCTGATCTAATTCGCGAACGTCCGCCCTCAGCTTCGATACGCCTTCTCCCGATTGGCTGGTTCCCCACATCTGATCGTACTTGCGTTCTAGTTGCCAGGTTTTGAACAGGAGGTAAAATAAGCCTAGGGTTCAGAGACCATAAGACCATAAGGAATAGGAACAGGAGGAGGCCATTCAGCCCATCGAGCTGCCCTGCCATTTAATAAGACCATATCTGATCGAACTCTCTCCAAGTCCACTCTCCTGCCTTATCTCCCCAACCTTTAATTTCCCAAAACCTATCGTTCTCGGTGTTGTCAATGTTCAAGGGCTCGGCCCCCACAGCTCCCTGAGGTGAAGAATTCTGAAGGTTCACCATTCTTTGAGAAGAGATTCTGTCTCAAATCCGTCTTCAATGAGCTCCCCCTTATTCTGAGACTATTCTGGTCCTGCACTCTCACATGAGTGGAAACATTTTCCCAACATTGACCCGATCTAAGGTTCCTCAGGGTTGGTTTAGCACAGTGGGCTAAGACAGCTGGCTTGTAATGTGGAACAAGATCAGCAGTAAGGGTTCAATTCCCGTACCAGCCTCCCTGAACAGGCGCCTACTTGTGACAATAAGCCATTATTATATTATTATATGTTTCAAACGTATCATCTCCTGATTCTACTGAACTGCAGGCAGTACAAACCCGGCCTGTTTAATCTCTCCTCGTAGGGCAGTCCCTCCATATCCGGGATCATCCCAGTAAACCCCTCTGGACTGCCTCCAATGAAAATGGGCGGGGTTCTCTGTCAGCTCAATCTGGAATCGGGAAATGTGATTGGGCGGTGAATCGGATCCCACGCCGAAATCGTGGCGGGCGCTAATTTCACGCCAAATCGCAATTCTGTTACCTCGGCAGCAGAGTAAATGTGTTCCAGAATGAATTCTAGAATTAGCGGGCCCGCCCCGGAATTCTCCGGGGCCTCCGCGATTCGCCTTCTCCAGTGGGCCGTGTTCCCGAGGGTGCGGTTCAATTGTGCTTTTACAAATGGTGAAGCTGGCGTTGTGGTCGATGAGGGAGAGAGGGTAGGGCACGGAGAGGTGTGACTGTGGCCTGCCTGGCCAGGCGCTGGCTGGGGGGCCCTGCCAGTGATGGGGGAGAGAGGGTAGGGCACGGAGAGGTGTGACTGTGGCCTGCCTGGCCAGGCGCTGGCTGGGGGGCCCTGCCAGTGATGAGGGAGAGAGGGTAGGGCACGGAGAGGTGTGACTGTGGCCTGCCTGGCCAGGCGCTGGCTGGGGGGCCCTGCCAGTGATGGGGGAGAGAGGGTAGGGCACGGAGAGGTGTGACTGTGGCCTGCCTGGCCAGGCGCTGGCTGGGGGGCCCTGCCAGTGATGAGGGAGAGAGGGTAGGGCACGGAGAGGTGTGACTGTGGCCTGCCTGGCCAGGCGCTGGCTGGGGGGCCCTGCCAGTGATGGGGGAGAGAGGGTAGGGCACGGAGAGGTGTGACTGTGGCCTGCCTGGCCAGGCGCTGGCTGGGGGGCCCTGCCAGTGATGAGGGAGAGAGGGTAGGGCACGGAGAGGTGTGACTATGGCCTGCCGGGCCAGGCGCTGGCTGGGGGGCCCTGCCAGTGATGGGGGAGAGAGGGTAGGGCACGGAGAGGTGTGACTGTGGCCTGCCGGGCCAGGCGCTGGCTGGGGGGCCCTGCCAGTGATGGGGGAGAGAGGGTAGGGCACGGAGAGGTGTGACTGTGGCCTGCCTGGCCAGGCGCTGGCTGGGGGGCCCTGCCAGTGATGAGGGAGAGAGGGTAGGGCACGGAGAGGTGTGACTGTGGCCTGCCTGGCCAGGCGCTGGCTGGGGGGCCCTGCCAGTGATGGGGGAGAGAGGGTAGGGCACGGAGAGGTGTGACTGTGGCCTGCCGGGCCAGGCGCTGGCTGGGGGGGCCCTGCCAGTGATGGGGGAGAGAGGGTAGGGCACGGAGAGGTGTGACTGTGGCCTGCCTGGCCAGGCGCTGGCTGGGGGGCCCTGCCAGTGATGAGGGAGAGAGGGTAGGGCACGGAGAGGTGTGACTGTGGCCTGCCTGGCCAGGCGCTGGCTGGGGGGCCCTGCCAGTGATGAGGGAGAGAGGGTAGGGCACGGAGAGGTGTGACTATGGCCTGCCGGGCCAGGCGCTGGCTGGGGGGCCCTGCCAGTGATGGGGGAGAGAGGGTAGGGCACGGAGAGGTGTGACTGTGGCCTGCCGGGCCAGGCGCTGGCTGGGGGGCCCTGCCAGTGATGGGGGAGAGAGGGTAGGGCACGGAGAGGTGTGACTGTGGCCTGCCTGGCCAGGCGCTGGCTGGGGGGCCCTGCCAGTGATGAGGGAGAGAGGGTAGGGCACGGAGAGGTGTGACTGTGGCCTGCCTGGCCAGGCGCTGGCTGGGGGGCCCTGCCAGTGATGGGGGAGAGAGGGTAGGGCACGGAGAGGTGTGACTGTGGCCTGCCGGGCCAGGCGCTGGCTGGGGGGCCCTGCCAGTGATGGGGGAGAGAGGGTAGGGCACGGAGAGGTGTGACTGTGGCCTGCCGGGCCAGGCGCTGGCTGGGGGGCCCTGCCAGTGATGGGGGAGAGAGGGTAGGGCACGGAGAGGTGTGACTGTGGCCTGCCTGGCCAGGCGCTGGCTGGGGGGCCCTGCCAGTGATGAGGGAGAGAGGGTAGGGCACGGAGAGGTGTGACTGTGGCCTGCCGGGCCAGGCGCTGGCTGGGGGGCCCTGTCAGTGATGAGGGAGAGAGGGTAGGGCACGGAGAGGTGTGACTGTGGCCTGCCTGGCCAGGCGCTGGCTGGGGGGGCCCTGCCAGTGATGAGGGAGAGAGGGTAGGGCACGGAGAGGTGTGACTGTGGCCTGCCTGGCCAGGCGCTGGCTGAGGGGCCCTGCCAGTGATGAGGGAGAGAGGGTAGGGCACGGAGAGGTGTGACTGTGGCCTGCCTGGCCAGGCGCTGGCTGGGGGGCCCTGCCAGTGATGGGGGAGTGGGGTTGACGGGGAACGGGCTGTCGGGCTGGGGTGACCCCACCCCCACTGGACTGGAGTGATGCCCAGGCACAGGCCGCCATTGCTGCAAGGCAGCCATCTTGCTGTGCGCCCCACTGACATCCCACCTTGGCCCCTGGTTCTGCAGAGCGACTCCGACCGTGTGGGTGCCCAAACCACCCCACCCTCGCACCCCAGCGCCCATCTTCCACCCCACCTTCTGCTATATCAGCCCTCCCTGCTTGCCACTCGCCAGTGGGGCATCACCTGGCTCACCCATAGCAACGCCCATAGCAGCCGCAAAGTGGGGACTGGATGGGTGACGTAGAGCGTTCCATTGGCATGGGGGGGGTGCGGGGGGTAAGCTGCAGAAGCAGAGTTCTGGAGGTACCATGTAGCCCGCTGGAACTGGGCAAGAAGGTACACACCATGGTCACATGCCGGCCTTTCCCCCCCTGCTGACAATGGATGTTGGAATACAACCAGTAGGTCTTCCTCCTAGTCACCGTAGCCCTGGGGGATTCCCTGCAGCTGTACAAGCGGAGCAGGCAGCAGGGGAGCGGGCAGCAGCGGAGTGGGCATCAGTGGAGTGGGCAGCAGGGGAGTGGGCAACAGTGGAGTGGGCAGCAGTGGAGCGGGTAGCAGGTGAGTGGGCAGCAGTGGAGAGGGCAGCAGGGGAGTGGGCAGCAGTGGAGCGGGCAGCAGGGGAGTGGGCAGCAGTGGAGCGGGTAGCAGCGGAGTGGGCAGCAGGGGAGTGGGCAGCAGTGGAGTGGGCAGCAGGGGAGTGGGCAGCAGCAGAGTGGGCAGCAGCAGAGTGGGCAGCAGGGGAGTGGTCAGCAGGGGAGTGGGCAGCAGTGGAGTGGGTAGCAGTGGAGTGGGCAGCAGGGGAGTTGGCAGCAGCGGAGTGGGCAGCAGGGGAGTGGGCAGCAGGGGAGTGGGCAGCAGGGGAGAGGGCAGCAGCAGAGTGGGCAGCAGCGGAGTGGGCAGCAGCGGAGTGGGCAGCAGCAGAGCGGGCAGCAGTGGAGTGGGCAGCAACAGAGTGGACAGCAGCAGAGCGGGCAGCAGGGGAGTGGGCAGCAGTGGAGTGGGCAGCAGCGGAGTGGGCATCAGTGGAGCCGGCAGCAGTGGAGTGGGCAGCAGCGGAGTGGGTAGCAGGGGAGTGGGCAGCAGGGGAGTGGGCAGCAGGGGAGAGGGCAGCAATGGAGAGGGCAGCAGCGGAGCGGGCAGCAGGGGAGTGGACAGCAGCGGAGCGGGCAGCAGCAGAGCAGGCAGCAGCAGAGCGGGCAGCAGCGGAGTGGGCAGCAGGGGAGTGGACAGCAGTGGAGTGGGCAGCAGTGGAGTGGGCAGCAGGGGAGTGGGCAGCAGCGGAGTGGGCAGCAGTGGAGGACAGCACAGGTGCATCCATGCCACCCTGACGGCCCTATATGCCAGTCTGCTCAATGAAACCACTTGAATGTGATGTGAGCCCACCAGAGTACCCGGGAAGCCGGCTTCACCACCATCGCCAAGCCGCCCCGGGGCCGGGGGTTGAACGACAGATGCAAGTCTCCCGTACGAGCACCTTCAGATTGACAGGCCACTCTTCACAAACCGAAAGGGGTTCCATTCGATGAACTTGCAGCTGATATGTGACCATCAGATGTGCATTCGATACCCGGGCAGTGTGCCTCCTTGCACACTCGGCGATTCCTGACATGTTTGAGACCCCCCCCCTCGGGAGTCCGAGGTGCTGTGATGTTCCTGGAACGTCTCCTGCGGGCGTGACCAGTAAGGGGCCCTTCACCTCCACTCTCGGAAAGCCTAATGGCCCCCGGGTTACTCTGTGGAGCTAACCCCTGAGGTTCCCCCGCCACCTGACGCTGCCAGTCCTGCAGACCAGCTCTGGTCTCGGCCACGCTCTGCATGGTTTTGGACCATCTCAGTCTAAGACAGCACCACATGGCGCTGTGACTGTGCCACCACATTCTCAGTCTGTGCCACACCAGCCAGTGTCTGCGCCATCTCGTTCCGCGACTGGGCCATCTCCCTCTGAGTCTGCTGAGTCAGGCAGCCCGTCATGTCTTCCCCGCTCTGCGACTGCATCTCCACAATCAATGGGACTGTCTGTGTGGAGGTGATGTGCTTCATGACCAACCTCTCGAAGCTCTTCATTACGGTCGATGTCAGGGCCACTGGGCGGTAGTCATTGAGGCACATTGCTTCTTTGGTACCGGTATGATGGTGGTCTTCTTGAAGCAGGTGGGGGCCTCGGAGTGGAGTAGGGATGGGTTAAAGATGTCCGCGAACACATCTGCCAGCTGGTCCGCGCAGGCTCTGAGTGCACGACCAGGGATCCCTTCCGGACCCGTCACCTTCCGTGGGTTCACTTTCAGGAAGGTCGATCTGACTTCGGAAGCTGTGGTGGTGGGTATGGGTATGTTATGGACTCGACAGTGGATTGTTGGTTCCCTGCTCAAACCGAGCATAGAATGCATTGAGTTCATCGGGGAGGGTTGCGCTGCTGCCAGAGATACTGCTCGGCTTCGCTTTGTAGCCCGTTATGTTGCTTAGGCCTTGCCACAGCCGCCGAGAGTCTGTAACGCTAGTCTGTGACTCTAGCATGGTCTGGTATTGTCTCTTGGCATCCCGGGTGGCTTTGGGGAGGTCGTACCTGGATTTCATGTACAGGTCAGGGTGACCTGACTTGAACGCGTCAGACCTGTCCTTCAGTAGGGAGTCAATCTCCCGATTAAGACCATAAGACATAGGAGCAGAATTAGGCCACTCGGCCCATCGAGTCTGCTCCGCCATTCAATCAAGGCTGATGTTTTCTCATCCCCATTCTCCTGCCTTCTCCCCATAACCCCAATCCCCTTATTAATCAAGAATCTATCTATCTCTGTGATAGAGATAGATAGATAGTTAGACAGGCAGGCAGACAGACAGATAGTTAGGTAGGCAGGCAGGTAGATAGGTATGTGATTTGGCCTCTACAGCCTTCTGCGGCAAAGAGTTCCACAGATTCACCAGCCAATGGCTGAAGAAATTCCTCCTCTTCTCTAAAGGATCGTCCCTTTAGTCTGAGATTGTGTCCTCTGGTTCTAGTTTTTCCTACAAATGGAAACATCCTCTCCATGTCCACTCTATCCAGGCCTCGCAGTATCCTGTAATTTTCAATAAGATCCCCCCTCCCACCCCAACTTATCCTTCTAAACTCCAACGAGTACAGACCCAGAGTCCTCAACCGTTAGGCCATGGTTTCCGGTTGGGGAACATACGTACTGCTTTCTTTGGCACGCAGTCGTCCACACATTTGCTGATGAAGTCTGTGACGGTGGTGACATACTCATTTAAGTTAGTCGCTGAGTTCTTAAATATGGACCAGTTCACTGTCTCCAAGCAGTCACGTAAGAGCTCTTCTGTCTCCTCAGACCAGCGCTGCATGACCTTCTTAGCTGGATTCTCCCGCTTGAGTTTCTGCTTGTAAGCCGGGAGAAGGAGCACCGTCTTATGGTCTGATTTCCCAAAGTGCGGTCGGGGGATGGAACGGTAGGCACCCTTGAGTTTTGAGCAGAAGTGGTCAAGAGTGTTGTCGCCCCTGGTGGGACAGGAAATGTGCTGGTGGAATTTTGGCAGTACACTCTTGAGGTTGGTTTATTGAAGTCTCCGGCCACAATGAACAAGGCCTCCGGGTGTTCTGTTTCATAGTTGTTTATGACTGTGTACAGTTCATCCAGCGCCTTCCTCACTTCTGCCTGGAGTGGGATGTAGACCCCTGTGATAATGGCTGAAGTGAACTCACGTGGAAGATAGTATGGGCGGCACTTTACGGTCAAGTATTCCAGGACTGGGGAGCAGTAGGTCGCCAGGGTCGCCACATCCAAGCACCAGGAGGAGTTGATGAGGAGGCAAACCCCTCCACCCTTCGCTTTGCCTGAAGATGCCGTGTGGTCCGCCTTCAGGTTGTATGGCACAGTCCGGTGAGGCGGGGGTGAGCCATGTCTCTGTGAAACAGAGCACACAGCAGTCTCTTACTTCCCTCTGAGAGGTAAGTCTGGCGTTAAGTTCATCCAGCTTGTTTTCAATCGCTTGGACGTTTGCCAGGAATATGCTGGGGAGAGGGGTCTTGAAACCGCGTTCCTTCAGTCTAACCTGCAGACCGCTGCGTTTCCCTCGCTTCCTCGGTCGGCGGCTGCTGCTGGATTCTCCCGGGATCCGATGGGAGATGTCTGACCTTGTGGAAGGTAGGTGGTTGTGTCTGGCGGAGGCCGGGTGACATGGGAGAACCTCTGGCAGGGGGGGCTCCGACTGCGGCATTGGCTGGCGGCGGGGGGGGGGGGGGGGGCCCGGCTGCAGCACTGGGGGGGGGGGGGGGGGGGGGGGGCCTCCGCTGCGGCATTGGCTGGGGGGGGGGGGGGGGGGGGGCCCGGCTGCAGCACTGGCTGGGGGCGGGGGGCTCCGACTGCGGCACTGGCTGGGGGCGGGGAGGGGGGGGCTCCGACTGCGGCACTGGCTGGGGGCGGGGAGGGGGGGGCTCCGACTGCGGCACTGGCTGGGGGCGGGGGGAGGGGGTCCGGCTGCGGCACTGTCTGGGGGCGGGGGGGGCTCCGGCTGCGGCACTGTGGGGGCGGGGTGGGGGGGGGCTCCGGCTGCGGCACTGGTGGGGGGGGGGGGCTCCGCGGCTGCACTGGCTGGGGGGGCGGGGGGGGGGGGGGGCTCCGGCTGCGGCACTGGCTGGGGGCGGGGTGGGGGGGGCTCCGGCTGCGGCACTGGCTGGGGCGGGGGGGGGCTCCGGCTGCGGCACTAGCTGGGGGGGGGGGGTCCGGCTGCGGCACTGGCTGGGGCGGGGAGGGGGGGGGGCTCCGGCTGCATTGGCGGTGGGGGGGGGGGGGGCTCCGGCTGCGGCACTGGCTGGGGGCGGGGGGCTCCGGCTGCGGCACTGGCTGGGGGGGGGGGGGGCGCTCCGGCTGCGGCACTGGCTGGGGGGGGGGGGGTCCGGCTGCGGCACTGGCTGGGGGCGGGGGGGGGGGGCTCCGGCTGCGGCACTGGCGGGGGCGGGGGGGGGGGGGGCTCCGGCTGCTGCACTGGCTGGGGGCGGGTGGGGGGGGGCTCCGGCTCTGGCACTGGCTAGGGGGGGGGGGGCTCCGGCTGCGGCACTGGCTGGGGGCGGGGGGCTCCGGCTGCGGCACTGGCTGGGGGCTGGGGGATGCCAGAACGGCCACCCCATCACCAGCCAGTCCTGCAAGACGTTAGGCAAGACACTGATAGGCCACGGGTCGCGGGGGAGTGGGGTGGTGGGGTGAGGGGGGGGGTGTGGGGGTAAGAATAGTGTGGGGGTGGGGGGTGTGGGGGTAAGAATAGTGTGGGGGTGAGGGGGGTGTGGGGGTAAGAATAGTGGGGGTGGGGTGGTGTGGGGGTGAGAATAGTGTGGGGGTGGGGGTGGTGGGGGGTGGTGGTGGGTGGTGGGGGTGGGGGTGAGTGGAGGTGTGGGGGTGAGGGTGGTGTGGGGGTGAGGGTGGGGGTGAGGGTGGTGTGGGGGTGAGGGTGGTGGGGGGTGGGGGTGGGGGGGTGGTGTGGGGGTGAGGGTGGTGTGGGGGTGAGGGTGGTGTGGGGGTGAGGGTGGTGTGGGGGTGAGGGTGGGTGGGGGTGGGGTGTGGTGGGGGTGGGGGTGGTGTGGGGTGAGGGTGGTGTGGGGGTGGGGGTGGGGTGTGGGGGTGTGGGGGTGAGGGGGGTGTGGGGGTGAGGGTGTTGGGGTGAGGGTGGGGTGGGGGTGAGGGGGGTGTGGGGGGTGTGGGGTGTGGGTGGTGTGGGGGTGAGGGTGGTGTGTGGGGGTGATGGTAGTGTGGGGGTGGGGGTGGGGGGTGTGGGGGTGAGGGGGGTGTGGGGGTGGTGGTGGTCTGGGGGTGGTGTGGGGATGAAGGTGGTGTGGGGGTGGTGTGAGGGTGAGGGTGGTGTGGGGTGAGGGTGGGTGGGGGTGGGGTGGTGTGAGGGTGGGGTGGTGGGGGTGTGAGGGGGTGTGGGGGGTGGGTGGGGGTGAGGGTGGTGTGGGGGTGGGGTGGGGGTGAGGGTGGTGTGGGGGTGAGGGTGGTGTGGGGGTGAGGTGGTGGTGTGGGGGTGAGGGTGGTGAGGGGGTGAGGGTGGTGTGGGGTGAGGGGGGTGTGGGGGGGGGGTGTGGGGGTGAGGGGGGTGGGGGGTGGGGGTGAGGGTGGTGTAGGGGTGAGAATAGTGTGGGGGGTGGGGGGAGGGGGGTGTGGGCATGAGGATGGTGGGGGTGAGGGGGGTCTGGGGGTGAGGTGGGGGGGGGTGTGGGTGTGGGGGTGGTGTTGGGGTGGAGGGATGGTGTGGGGATGGTGTGGGGAGGGATTGACACACATGGCATTGGGAACGCACTCAGCGGCGTCTCAGTTCCTTGCCGCGTGCGACCTCCACTCTGGGCCGCCGAGATTGTCCAGGGCCCTCTGCTTAGCCACGGTGAGGGGCCTCAGGTCCAACAGACCCCCTCCAGTATCCTCTCGCTCCTGCCTGGTTATGGAGGGCCTTCAGGGGGAGAGACAGAAAATGACAGTGATAGACAACCCAACAGCCCAGGGGGTGGGTAGCTGGTGGCTTCAGTGCCCAGGGCACCCGGGCATGGCGCCCAGTATGGGTGCCAGCATGTAGTGCAGGGTGGGGGGTTCTGCTGCCCTCTGGGTGGGGGGGGGGGGGGACAGGGGTTAGTGCCAGGCTGCCTACACACCCCTAGCCCCCCTGAGGAGGTTGGGCATGTTGGTCCAGACGGTGCTGTTAGTGGCGCTGACCGCCCCTGCCACCTGCGCCCAGGCACGGCGGACGGCGGCGGCTGGCAACCTCCTTCCCAGGCCGGGGTACAGGGTGACCTGCCTCTCCTCCACCACGTCCAGGAGGGTCTCGAACTCGGCGTCTGTGAACCTTGGAGCACCGCATCTTGCTGCCATCTTGTTGGCTGGGACGGTGTGTGTGGGTAGTAATTGTGTACATGCGGCTGTAGCTTATCAGCCTCCTGTGCGTCAATCACAAATCCGAGGAATCAGTTGTGTTCCACGTGGCATCAGTGCTCGCCCTTTAACAATCGCTGAATCGGACCTGGTGCTCTGCCAGTTTTGCTGTGGTGGAATTCCACGGATCCTGCTCCGACGGTCAACACTTAGTCTCAGGAATGGAGAATACAGCCGAATATATCTTTCCTTAAATAAGGGAACCAGAACTGTACCTGGTGACACGGTGTTCTGAATGTTGTCTTTCTAACACCTTGTAAAGTTGCAGCAACATCTCTTTTACTTGACAATCCAGCCCCATTGAAATAAAGCCTGCATTCATTTGCCTTCCTGTGGTGAATGTAACTCCGTAATTCATACTGTATTCTATATACATGAGAACATGCATTGATAAGCGCAGTTGCGTTGCTCCGACCACTATGGGGAGTAGCACTGGGAATACTTAGGAGGTTTGTACAGGGCTCTACTCTTGGCTCCGCCCACGACTCCTCCCCCTGGACTGCTGTATAAATACCAATGCTCAGAGCCAGTCGTTCAGTTCATCGAGAGTTTCAACGTGGAACAGGCTGGCTCTGTTGTACGTAGATTAAAACCACTGTTCATATCTAAAAAGCACCTGTCTGGTGAATTGATGGTTCCATCACTTCTCTCTGACCTTCTGCCCCTTTATGCTAGCTTTCTGGGTTTCATGAGCATTGTAGTTCCCTCTGTGGTACAGCTTCCTGCAAGCCTCTCTCCACTTCAATAATAACCGCCTTCTCATTATTCCTTCCATATCGAACAATCCCTGATTTTTCCCATGTGGAATTCTATTTTCCAATTGACTGCCTGTCAGAGGGCAAAGGTCGGGGGGGGGGGGAGGATCAGTACCGAGGCCGCACACTAGGCGATGATGTCGTGCGCGGACAGGAGCCGGCGTCCCAGTCCACGAGGAGCGTCGCGGCTCTGGGAAGTGACTACCGGCCAGTACCTCCCTCAGCCGTCAGGAACGGAGGTGGGGACAAATGGTACTGGGGCCAAGGTCGGGTGTCGAAGCTGTTGCAAGGTGGAACGAGGATGCCAAATGATCTCTGAGGTACCAACGTTTGCTATCTTCCAATTTTGCTGAGGGATCTTTCAGCAGGGGAGGAGACCTTTTTGGCACATTTTGGGACATGGTGGCACAGTGGTTAGCACTGCTGCCTCACAGCGCCCAGGACCCGGGTTCAATTCCGGTCGTGGGTGGACTATCTGTGTCGAGTTGCGCATTCTCTCCGTATCCGCCTGGGTTTCCTCTGGGTGAGGGGGGGGGGGGGGGGGGGGGGGGCGGAGGGGGAGGAGGGGGTGGGGGGGAGGTGGTTAGGGCTTAGGAACACATGTTTTGAGTGTGTCCAAGATTGAGGGGTTTTGGAAGGGGTTTTCAGAATGTAATGCCTGAGGTGGCTCCCAGTCTGAAGGTGGAATAGTTAAGTTTGCCATACATGGATAGAAGAGGGGGCTCACTCTCAGGTAGAAATCGTTTATTGACTTCTTCAGCGTGAATTACAGTGACAGAAGACTGGGTGGGAGGGGGGGTGGTGTTTTGTTTTTGATTGGGGGAGGGGGTATGAGGGGAAGGGAAAAAAAGAGGTGGGCTTGAAACATAGGAAATCGGAGCACAAGTCGGCAATTCAGCCCCTCGAGCCTGCTCCACCATTCAATCAGCTCATGGCTGATCTCTTCCTCGTCTCAAATCCACCCTCCCCACCTGTTCCCATATCCCTTAAATCAGATATATATCTATCTCCTTCTTGAAACCATTTAATGATTACGATTCCACCTCACTATGGGGCAGCGAGTTCCACAGATTCACCACCCTCTGCGAGATGTAGTTCCTCATCTCAGTTCCAAATTACCGCCTCTCAGCCTGTATCCGTGACCTCTCATCTAGATTGTGCCCAAAGGGAAAAGTTTGGCCTCTATTTACTTTATCAAATCCCTTTTAATATTTGATACACCTCGATCAGATCCCCGCGCTCATCCTTCTAAACTCCAGCGAGTATAATCCCAAAACCGTTCAATCTCTCCTCACACTCCAACCCTTTCATCCCGGAATCAATCTGGGTGAATCTCCTCTGAACTGCCTCCAATACTGTACCACCACGTCCTTCCTTAAATAAGGAGACCAAAACTGGACACATTCCTCCAGATGTGGTTTGACCAACACCCTACCACAATTACAACAATACTTCTCTACTTTTATACTCCAGCCCTGAAGAAATAAACGCTAACATTCCATTTGCCTTTTTTAATTACATTTTGTACCTGCATTTCTGCGATTCATGAACAAAGACACCTGGCCCCTCTGTCCAGACGCATTTTTAATCTGACATCCATTTGGATAATAATTTGATTTCTATTTTTTCGGCCAAACTTATAGCCTCTCACTCACCTACATTAAACTCCATCTGACAAATTCTGGCCCAACCTCCCTAGTTTATCACTGTCTGCCTGTAAACTCTATCTCCTCCTCTTACTGCCTGCTTTCCCACCTATTTTAGTATCATCCGCATATTTTACTATGTAACTCTGCCCTGCTTGCAGATCATTTCTATAGAACATAGAACATAGAACAGTACAGCACAGAACAGGCCCTTCGGCCCTCGATGGTTGTGCCGAGCAATGATCACCCTACTCAAACCCACGTATCCACCCTATACCATAACCCAACAACCCCCTTAACCTTACTTTTTAGGACACTACAGGCAATTTAGCCTGGCCAATCCACCTAACCCGCACATCTTTGGACTGTGGGAGGAGGAAACCGGAGCACCCGGAGGAAACCCACGCACGCAGGGGGAGGACGTGCAGACTCCGCACAGACAGTGACCCAGCCGGGAAACCCGAACCTGGGACCATGGAGCTGTGAAGCATTTATGCTAACCACCATGCTACCGTGCTGCCCTATAGATTGTAAATAGTTGAGGTCGGGGACTGGACCCCTGTGGTCCCCCCCGGCTAGTTACAGCTCACCAGCCAGAGAAGGACCCATTTAAACCCGACCCTCTGCTTTCTGTCAGTGATGATGTGGAGATGCCGGCGTTGGGACTGGGGTGAGCACAGTAAGAAGTCTTACAACACCAGGTTAAAGTCCAACAGGTTGTTTCAAACACTAGCTTTCGGAGCGCTGCTCCTTCCTCAGGTGACCTGGTTGTTTAAGACTTCTTTCTGTCAGTCGGCCAATCCTCAATCCAATCTCGTACTCTACCCCCAATCCCTGCGATCTCACCTTCTTTCTAAAAAATATATTATTCAGGTATAGTCAAAAAAACAAACTGAAGCAGAAGCAAATTATACAACATTATAAGGAACCAAAAACCAAAAGAGAAAATGTTGGAAAATCTCAGCATGTCTGGCAGCATCTGGGGGGATAGAAAAGAGCGAACGTTTTTGAGTTCATGAGGCGCGATTCTCCCCTCCCCGGCGGGGCGGGGGGTGGTCCCGGCGTAGCGGAAGTGCCGCCAACCACTCCGGCGTGGGCCTCCCCAAAGGCGCGGAGCGCCGGAGTGGCTCCCGCTATGGCGACTGCCGTCAACGGCCTTTGGCGTTACGCGGGCTGGCCGGAGCGTCAGCGGCCGCTGATCACCCCGGCGCATTTGCGGTGAGGGGGTCTCTTCCGCCTCCGCCATGGTGGAGGCCGTGGCGGCGGTTGAAGAAAAAAAGTGCCCCCACGGCACTGGCCCGCCCGCCGATCGGGGGGCCCCGATCACGGGCCAGGCCACCGTGGGGGCACCCCTCCGGGTTCGATCGCCCCGCGCCCCGCCCCAGGACTCCGGGAGCTCGCTCGCGCCGGCCAATCCCGCCGGCACCAGAGTGGTTTAAACCACGTTGGCGAGATTGGACTGTCAGCGGCGGGAACTTCGGCCCATCACGGGCCAGAGAATCGCCGCGGGGGGCACGCGAGCAGGTGGGGGCACGCCGAGCAGCGCGGGGGGCACGCGAGCAGGTGGGGAGCACGCCGAGCAGCGTGAGGGGCACCCGAGCAGCTTGGGGGGGCACGGCGAGCAGCGTGGGCACGCCGCTGGGGGGGCACGCCGAGCAGCGGGGGGGGCACGCGAGCAGCTTGGGGGGGGCACGGCGAGCAGCGTGGGGGGGCACGCCGAGCAGCGAGGGGGGCACGGCGAGCAGTGGGGGGGAACGCGAGCAGCGAGGGGGGCACGCCGAGCAGCGTGGGGGGGCACGCCGAGCAGCGTGGGGGGCACGCCGAGCAGCTTGTGGGGCCCGCGAGCAGCGTGGGGGGCACGCCGAGCAGAGTGGGGGGCACGCGAGCAGGTGGGGGGGCGCCGAGCAGCGTGGGGGGGCACGTCGAGCAGCGGTGGGGGGCACGCCGAGCAGCGTGGGGGGGCCGAGAGCAGAAGGGGGGGGAACGACGAGCAGCGTCAGGGGGGCACGCGAGCAGCGTGGGGGGCACGCCGAGCAGCGTGGGGGGCACGCCGAGCAGCGTGGGGGGCACGCCGAGCAGCGTGGGGGGCACGCGAGCAGCGGTGGGGGGGCGCCGAGCAGCGGGGGCCACGTCGAGCAGAGTGGGGGGCACGTCGAGCAGCGTGGGGGGCACGTCGAGCAGCGTGGGGGGCACGCCGAGCAGCGTGGGGGGCACGGAGCTTGGGGGGGCACGGCGAGCAGCGTGGGGGCACGCCGAGCAGCGTGGGGGGCCGCCGAGCAGCGTGGGGGGGCAGCGAGCAGCTTGGGGGGCACGGCGAGCAGCGTGGGGGGGGCACCCGAGCAGCGAGGGGGGTCACGGCGAGCAGCGTGGGGGGGCACGCCGAGCGCGAGGGGGGGCACGCCGAGCAGCGTGGGGGGCGCGAGCAGCGGGGGGGGCACGCGAGCAGCGAGGGGGGCACGCGAGCAGCGTGGGGGGGCACGCCGAGCAGCGTCAGGGGGCACGCCGAGCAGCGTGGGGGGGCACGAGAGCAGTGTGGGGGGCAGCCGAGCAGCGTGGGGGGCACGCCGAGCAGCGTGGGGGGGACGCGAGCAGTGTGGGGGGCACGCCGAGCAGCGTGGGGGGCCGCCGAGCAGCGAGGGGGGGCACGGCGAGCAGCGTGGGGGGGGCACGCCGAGCAGTGTGGGGGGCACGACGAGCAGCGTGGGGGGCACGCGAGCAGCGTCAGGGGGCACGCCGAGCAGCTGGGGGGGCCGCCGAGAAGCGTGGGGGGCACGCCGAGGAGCGTGGGGGCACGCCGGCAGCAGTGTGGGGGGCACGCCGAGCAGCGTGGGGGGCAACGCCGAGCAGCGTGGGGGGGCACGCCGAGCGGCGTGGGGGGCACGAGGCAGCGCGGGGGGGGAACGCCGAGCAGCGTGGGGGGCCGCCGAGCAGCGTGGGGGGGCACGCCGAGCAGCGTGGGGGGGCAGCGAGCAGCGTGGGGGGGGCAGCCGAGCAGCGTGGGGGGGCGCCGAGCAGCGTGGGGGGGGCACGCGAGCAGCGTGGGGGGGCCGAGCAGCGTGGGGGGCACGCCGAGCAGTGGGGGCACGGCAGCAGCGTGGGGGGCACGCCGAGCAGCGTGGGGGGCACGTCGAGCAGCGTGGGGGGCAACTTCGAGCAGGTGGGGGGCACGCGCGAGCAGCGTGGGGGGCACGCCGAGCAGCGTGGGGGGGCACGGCGAGCAGCGTGGGGGGGCACGCCGAGCAGCGTGGGGGGCACGCCGAGCAGCGTGGGGGGGCACGCCGAGCAGCGTGGGGGGGCACGCCGAGCAGCGTGGGGGGGGCACGCCGAGCAGCGTGGGGGGCACGCCGAGCAGCGTCAGGGGCCACGTCGAGCAGCTTGGGGGGCACGTCGAGCAGCGGGGGGGCGTCGAGCAGCGTGGGGGGGCACGCCGAGCAGCGTGGGGGGGCAGCCGAGCAGAGTTGGGGGGGCACGGCGGCAGCAGTGTGGGGGCACGCCGAGCAGCGTGGGGGGCACCGAGCAGCGTGGGGGGGCACGTCGAGCAGCTTGGGGGGGCACGGCGAGCAGCGTGGGGGGGCACGCGAGCAGCGAGGGGGGGCACGGCGAAGCAGCGTGGGGGGGCACGCCGAGCAGCGAGGGGGGCACGCCGAGCAGCGTGGGGGGCACGCCGAGCAGCGTGGGGGGGCACGCCGAGCAGCGAGGGGGGCACGCCGAGCAGCGTGGGGGGGCACGCCGAGCAGCGTCAGGGGGCACGCCGAGCAGCGTGGGGGGGCACGCCGAGCAGCGTGGGGGGCACGCCGAGCAGCGTGGGGGGCACGCCGAGCAGCGTGGGGGGGCACGCCGAGCAGTGTGGGGGGCACGCCGAGCAGCGTGGGGGGGCACGAGAGCAGCGTGTGGGGGGCACGCCGAGCAGTGTGGGGGGCACGCCGTAGCAGCGTGGGGGGCACGCCGAGCAGCGAGGGGGGCACGGCGAGCAGCGTGGGGGGGCACGCCGAGCAGTGTGGGGGGCACGCCGAGCAGCGGTGGGGGGGCACGCCGAGCAGCGTCAGGGGGCACGCCGAGCAGCGTGGGGGGGGCCGCCGAGCAGCGTGGGGGGCACGCCGAGGAGCGTGGGGGGCACGCCGAGCAGCGTGGGGGGCACGCCGAGCAGCGTGGGGGCACGCGAGCAGCGTGGGGGGGCACGCCGAGCGGCGTGGGGGGCACAGCCGAGCAGCGCGGGGGGGCACGCCGAGCAGCGTGGGGGGCCGCCGAGCAGCGTGGGGTGGCACGCCGAGCAGGTGGGGGGCCGCCGAGCAGCGTGGGGGGGGCCGCCGAGCAGCGTGGGGGGGGCCGCCGAGCAGCGTGGGGGGGGCACGCCGGCAGCGGGGGGGGGCGCCGAGCAGCGGGGGGGGGCACGCCGAGCAGCGTGGGGGGCACGGCGAAGCAGCGTGGGGGGCACGCCGAGCAGCGTGGGGGGCACGTCGAGCAGCGTGGGGGCACTTCGAGGCAGTGTGGGGGGGGCACGCGAGCAGCGTGGGGGGCACGCCGAGCAGCGTGGGGTGGGCCGCCGAGCAGCGTGGGGGGGCACGCAGAGCAGCGTCAGGGGGCACGCCGAGCCAGCGTGGGGGGGCCGCCGAAGCAGCGTGGGGGGGGGCCCGCCGAGCAGCGTGGGGGGGCCGCCGAGCAGCGTGGGGGGGCACGCCGGCAGCGAGGGGGGCACGCCGAGCAGCGTGGGGGGGCACGCCGAGCAGCGTGGGGGGCACGTCGAGCAGCGTGGGGGGCACTTCGAGCAGCGTGGGGGGGCACGCCGAGCAGCGTGGGGGCACTTCGAGCAGTGTGGGGGGCACGCCGAGCAGCGTGGGGGCACGCCGAGCAGGTGGGGGGGCCGCCGAGCAGCGTGGGGGGGGCACGCGAGCAGCGTCAGGTGGCACGCCGAGCAGCGTGGGGGGGCCGCCGAGCAGCGTGGGGGGGGCACGCCGAGCAGCGTGGGGGGGGCCGTCCGAGGAGCGTGGGGGGCACGCCGAGCAGCGTGGGGGGCCCGCCGAGCAGCGTGGGGGGGCACGCCGAGCAGCGCGGGGGGGCACGCCGAGCAGCGTGGGGGCACGCCGAGCAGCGTGGGGGGCACGCCGAGCAGCGTGGGGGGGCCGCCGAGCAGCGTGGGGGGGGCCGCCGAGAGCGTGGGGCGGCCGCCGAGCAGCGTGGGGGGGCCGCCGAGCAGCGTGGGGGGCAGCCGAGCAGCGTGGGGGGCACGCCGAAGCAGCGTGGGGGGCACGTCGAGCAGCGTGGGGGGCACTTCGAGCAGCGTGGGGGGGCACGCGAGCAGCGTGGGGGGCACTTCGAGCAGCGTGGGGGGGCACGCGAGCAGCGGTGGGGGGCACGTCGAGCAGCGTGGGGGGCACTCTCGAGCAGCGTGAGGGGGCACGTCGAGAGCGTGGGGGGCACTTCGAGCCGGTGGGGGGGCCGCCGAGCAGCGTGCGGGGGCACGCACGAGCAGCGTGGGGGGGCACGCCGAGCAGCGTGGGGGGCACGCCGAAGCAGCATGGGGGGGCACGTCGAGCAGAGTGGGGGGCCCGCCGAGCAGCGTGGGGGGGCACACCGATCGGTGGGCCGTTGATTCCCACTCCCGCCGATTCCGGGTGGCGGAGAATTCCAGCCACGGTGGGGGTGGGATTTACGTCGGCCCCGGGCGATTCCCCGACCCTGCGGGGGGGGGGGTTTGGAGAATTCCGCCCCAGGTGACCCTTTGTCGAAGCTAATGACATCGAGAGTGGGAGAATTTCATACTGTAGGGCGGGGGATGAAAGATGAGTCACAGCCACAGAAACCCAGGGGACAGAGTGTTAATGGCCACAGAAACCCAGGGGACAGAGTCGCGAATGGCCACAGAAACCAAGGGGACAGAGTGCTAATGGCCACAGAACCCAGGGGACAGAGTGCGAATGGCCACAGAAACCAAGGGGACAGAGTGCTAATGGCCACAGAAACCAAGGGGACAGAGTGCTAATGGCCACAGAAACCAAGGGGACAGAGTGCTAATGGCCACAGAAACCCAGGGGACAGAGTGCTAATGGCCACAGAAACCCAGGGACAGAGTGTCTAATGGCCACAGAAACCCAGGGGACAGAGTGTTAATGGCCACAGAACCCAGGGGACAGAGTGTTAATGGCCACAGAAACCCAGGGGACAGAGTGTTAATTGCCACAGAAACCCAGGGGACGAGTGTTAATGGCCACAGAAACCAAGGGGACAGAGTGCTAATGGCCACAGAAACCAAGGGGACAGAGTGCGAATGGCAGTCCCCAGAGAGAACAAAAGGTGTGAAAGACCAGACGCAGTGAAACTAACATCAGAGGGTAAACTGTGACAGATGGAGATGTGGGGGGAGGGAGACATGGGGGGGGGGGGGGAGAGAGGCAAAATGAGAAAAGGGGGAAAAGCCAAGGAAGAAAGGAAAGGAAAGATAAGGGGAAAGAGTGGGGGGAAAAATATATTTAAAGAAAGAAATAAATAAATAAAGGTAAAAGTTGAAATGAAATGGGATGAAAACAAATGGGTCGAGGTGGGGTCGAGATAATCATCTGGAGTTGTTGAATTCAATGTTAAGATACTTTTTTTTAGATATTAGAACATTACAGCGCAGTGCAGGCCATTCGGCCCTCGATGTTGCGCCGACCTGTGAAACCACTCTAAAGCTCATCTGAGGACTGGAAGGCTGTAGCATGCCTAACCAGAGGATGAGATGTTCCTCCCGTTTGCGTTGTGCTTCACTGGAACATTGCAGCAGGCCAAGAACAGACATGGTCTGTGACTCATCTTTCATTCCCTCACCCTCCAGTATAACTATCTCCCACTTTCAGTGTCTTTCAGGCTTTCACAACTCTGGACTCGAAACGTTCGCTCTTTTCTCTCCCTCCAGGACGCTGCCTGACCTGCTGAGATTTTTCCAGCATTTTTCTCTTCTGGTTTCAGGTTTCAGCATCCGCAGTAATCTGCTTTCATTATCAGTAACCAACACCCACTCCCTCTCTCAGCTCTCCACTCTCGCCCCCTCTCCTGTCCTGCCTTCCCTATTTAACACCCCCCCCCCCCCCCCCAACCATTTTGCTGAATCCTCAATCCTTCTTAAAGAAGTCAATGAACAGCTCCACCTCCGAGCGAATCCATCAATGACTCCGTCAGGACAATGTTGACCTTCTCCCAGCCTCAGGAATTCAGACAATTCGCGCACGCACACCGCTCTCTCAGCGGCTCCAAGTCACTCCCTCACATAAGATCAGTCTCTGGGCTAGCAGAGAGGCAACGGCCAAATCGTCGGCCTCTCTCGCCCCCTCGTGGACTCCCGGGTCTTCCGAAACCCCAAATATTGCTACCTCTGAACCCGGGGCCACCTTCACCCCCAAAACCTCAGATATTATGTCCGCAAACCCCTGCCAGAACCCCTTTAGCCGGTGTAATGTCAGAACCCCCACACCCACCACCCACACCTATCCTCTCCCCCCCCCTCAAAGAAGCGATTAATCCGGGCAAGCTGTCATATGTGCTCTCTCGCGCATTCAGCCCCTGCAGGGCCGCGTCCTACGCAAAAAAAGTCAATCCGGGAGTACAGCCGGTGCATGGGGAAAATTCCTTCACCCCGCCATCCCAAACCTCCCTTCCAATGTGCTCCAAAAACTCCTTTATCACTGCCGAGATCGTCAGCGATCCTGGGCTCAGCCAGTCCAAACACAGCTCAATAACCGAGTTACAATCCGACCCCCAAGATCAACCTGTTCGAGTCCAGGTCAGGAATCTTCCCCAGCACCCGCCTCATGAAGCCTACGTCATCTCAATTTGGGGCCTAAACATTTAGCATGACCATCGACATCCCCTGCAGCCTCCCACTCACCTTCTCCCTTCCCAAACAAAACAACAACCCCATCCCCCCCTCCCCTATTTCTATCTCCTGACAACCCCCCCCCATTGCATTGCCGTTAACGAGCCCGCCCAGATGGTATGCTGGTCCCTGCCAAAGGCCTCCAAATCCCCCACCCCCCAACATCCCTCCACCCCCGCCCCCCCCCCCCCCCCCCCCCTCCATGCTCTCCCAAAAAGCAGAAAAGGTGCACTCACCCTTGACCCTCCCCCATGGAGGGCCCTCCAACCGACCCCCAATCAAAACCAAAGGAACATTTCAAAGGGACACTTTTCCTGAGAACATAGAATCATCCTCACAAACTACTCCAAAGTTCAATGTCCTCCTTCTCATCAACTCCCCTTCAATGTCCTCCTCTCATCAACTCCCTTCAATGTCCTCCTTCTCAAACTCCCCTTCAATGTCCTCCCTCATCAACTCCCCTTCAATGTCCTCCCTCATCAACTCCCCTTCAATGTCCTCCCTCATCAACTCCTTCAATGTCCTCCCTCATCAACCCCCTTCAATCACTCCCTCATCAACCCCCTTCAATCACTCCCTCATCAACCCCCTTCAATCTCCTCCCTCATCCCTCTCAATGTCCTCCTTCCCATCAACTCCCCTTCAATGTCCTCCCTCATCAACTCCCCTTCAATGTCCTTCCCATCAATCCCCTTCAATGTCCTCCCTCATCAACTCCCCTTCAATGTCCTCCCTCATCAACTCCTTCAATGTCCTCCTTCTCATCAACTCCCCTTCAATGTCCTCCCTCATCAACTCCCCTTCAATGTCCTCCCTCACCAACTCCCCAATATTCTCCCTCATCAACTCCCCTTCAATGTACTCCCTCATCAACTCCCTTCAATGTCCTCCCTCATCATCTCCCCTTCAATGTCCTCCCTCATCAACTCTCCTTCAATGTCCTCCTCATCAACTACCCTTCAATGTACCTCATCAACTCCCCTTCAATGTCCTCCCTCATCATCTCCCCTTCAATGTCCTCCCTCATCAACCTTCAATGTCCTCCTTCTCATCAACTCCCCTTCAATGTCCTCCCTCATCAACTCCTTCAATGCCCTCATCAACTCCCCTTCAATGTCCTCCCTCATCAACTCCACTTCAATGTCCTCCCTCATCAACTCCCTTCAATGTCCTCCCTCATCAACTCTTCAATGTCCCCCTCATCAACTCCCCTTCAATGTCCTCCCTCATCAACTTCAATGTCCTCCATCATCAACTCCCCTTCAATGTCCCCCCTCATCAACTCCCCTTCAATGTCCTACCTCATCAACTCCCTTCAATGTCTCCTTCCATCAACTCCCCTTCAATGTCCTCCCTCATCACTCCCCTTCAATGCTCCTTCCCATCAACCCTTCAATGTCCTCCCTCATCAACCCCCTTCAATGTCCTCCCTCATCAACTCCTTCAATGTCCTCATCAACTCCTTCAATGTCCTCCCATCACAACTCCCCTTCAATGTCCTCCTCATCAACTCCTTCAATGTCCTTCTCATCAACTCCCCTTCAATGTCCTCCCTCATCAACTCCTTCAATGTCCTCTCTCATCAACTCCCCTTCAATGTCCTCCTCATCAACTCCCCTTCAATGTCCTCCTCATCAACTCCCTTCAATGTCCTCCCTCAT